>NW_017729022.1:67522824-67528621 GCF_001723915.1 Gavialis gangeticus
TTTTTTTGTTGTTGTCACTGGTTATAATGGAAGAAGATGACCAAAAAACCACCTCAGTGCAAACCATATGCAAAAACAATACATAGGTATTTACATAAAAAGTAGTACCAAATAGAGAGAGGCTGATCTCCAATAGCATCCCAAAAATGAGGAACTGATCAGAGTTCAGGGCTTAATTTTGCCTCTCATGCACTTAGTGGCTGCTTGCAACATTTGGATCTTAATTTGGGCTTAGATTTTGAACACTCTATTATGTAGAAGGGAAAGAGATTTTAACCTACAGTTTTGTAGTAGGCCTTTCTCTAGCTAAAAACAGCCTAAAGGAAAATTCAAATGAATTGAGTCTGCTTATTAAAAGTTACAGAACTTCCAGAACAAAAAGGGAAGAGAGAGGGACAGAGTAAATAAAAGCCCAAAACATTTAAATGGCAAGTAATGGGAATTTTTGTTAACTAAAAAAAGAATAATTTAAATTTAAAACACTAGGAATAAAGCCTAAGTGAGACTGACAAAAAGAAACCACAGAATGTGGCAGGTGAAATAACAATTAGCAGAGCTCATTTGAAGACCTTTAAACGATTGGTAAAAAAAGACAAATAAACTGAACAGTCTTTTAAGTAATTCAGAAGTGGAAAGCTTATGTCAGACTCATTTGTACTGGATCATTTTGACCAACATAGTGTAAAGGCAGCAATGAAAAAAGATAAAGAGACTAATGAAACTTCAGAAATTCATTGCATTGATATTCATGACAGAAAATGATAAGAAATAACAGCCCCGAGGAAACTCTTTAGTAGTGAAATGTAGATTCTACCATGAAAGAAATATGCTTTTGCTCTGAAAGAACTGTAGGAATAGCTCAAGAAATCACACTTTAATAAATCACCTGGATTGGAAAGTATTTTGTGTAAAAGTCCCAAAGAAACAAAACTTCTAGCAAAAATACATATTTTGGCATTAAAAACACTTCCTGTAGCAAGGGACTTCACTATCACCTACACTGTACCTACATTGTTAATAGGTGTTAAAGGCAACATTGTAAGTCAAACTTGGACATTCACTACCTGATGAAGAATGTCTTTAATTCAAGAGCTTGTCTAATTCTATCCCAACTACACAGTTGGTCCAATAAGATATCACCCTAAGAAATGCATGCCTCTTGCATAATTTCTGGACCATCACAGCTACAACATCACTCTTATACTACCTAGATGAATAGCTGAGCGAATAACTCATTTTTAAAAATAATGAAATATATTTACAGAAGACACATGATTTTAGGGATGGAGCAAAGGGCTCAGAGTTAGGAAGCCCAGATTCTATGTTGTCCTTGTTACTGGTACCCAGGACCTCTGCTCACAAGCCTCAGTTCTACAGAGCTAGGTGCTGTTCAAACACAAAGATGGTCCCTGCCCAAAAGACCTCAGCCACAGATTTAGTGTGGTCATTAGCAAGCCTTTAAACTTCTCTTCTTCAGTTTCTTTATCCACAAAAAATGGATAAAGTTATTTACCTGATAGCAATTGTAAAGCTCTTGGAATGTACTGGTATCAAGTGCCATAATAAATACTGAGTGTTTATTGTTTTATATTGCATTACTGGAGTGAGGCCAACAAGACCCAGCCTTTCACTTTCATGTGTCCTTCATTTTCAAAAGCCCTTTAAACCCATCCACAACTTTTTGAAGCCAAGGAGTGAGGAATCCTGCAAAATTAAAATAAAAAATAACTAAGTTAGAACTTGTGAGGAATAAGCTCTTTTGGCATTGGAAGTCAGCATTCAAGATCATAACGAAAAGGAAAGATATCCTGTGTTCATTGATAGAAAAAAATCTTATCAAGTGACAGCTGGTGTAAGGTCAGAGCAGAAAAGAAGAGCATAAAAACCTTTGAAAAATCCCTTAACAAATCCAAGAAGAAAAGACTCCCCACTGACTTGAGCAGAAAAGTAGAGCGTTCTTCACAGACAAAAAACCACCATAACTCTAATCAAACCTACTTGTTTATATAGCCAAATATTCCCCATCACCAGAGCTGCTCCCATACCCTATCCAAATAATGGAGCCATAACCTACCCTACCCATCACTTTTAACTGGTACAATAAGAATGCACCTGTTGTTTAGGCAACATCTAAAGTATTCCATTGAATTGTTGTAGAGGAACTTCTCTTGTGATCCATTGGGTTCCCAGGCAATTAAGGGATCAACAATAATAAAGCACTCTTCCAGAAAGCTATGGATGGACCCTCTCTTCAGAAACTGCTTCCCAAGAACAGAACTGAACCAGGGGGCACTGTTAAATGTTGAGATGTCTGCCAATTTAGAATATTAAGAAGTCTGAGCCAAGTACAGTCCTACTAGACACGGTTGGGGCTGTCTCTCATAACAGAGACAGAGAATAAGAAAGAACAAGACTTCTTCCTTCCTCCAGATCCATCAGTTCCTGGGCTGGTTGGAAAGAGCAAAGCACTGAGTATGTGAATATCTGCCAATTGTGCAGTGACATGACCCTGAAGTGCCCCAGGACAGGAACAGAGCCCAGTGCTGCAAATTCACTCAAAGAGCCTCTTCACCTCTCCCCAAACAGATCATGGGAAGTAAACAAGTGCCAAATCTGCAGAGAGAAGGAAAACAGCTCCTATTTATGGGCTCATATATATGTATATAAAAATATACATATTTTGCTACTCTCGTTTTATTTTTAGACCTCTCTAATTAGGCCAGTTTAAAAGCCACCTCCAGTCCATGCCAGCCCCATAATTATGAAAACCCTTCTGCAATGTAAGTCCCAGCTCAGGTGAATTTATTGCATTGCAGAAGAAAAACTTGTTGTTCATCATAATGTGGTTGGAATTATTTTTTCTCATGCTGGATGGGAAGGATTTCTTTTTTTGTTTAAATATAGCACAACGTAAATGGAGCCACTATGTAAAGTAAAAATACCACAGGCCTTTTATCAGGAAGGTCAACTTGTCACCTTGTCTCTCTCAGAAATAGAATTTCTAAAAGCAAGAGCTTTGAAAATCTGGTCTATTAAAGAGGAAAGGAAAAGAGCTAAAACTCCCTTGGTTTTTCAAGGAACAAATATTTTCTTAACTGGGAAATAAATAATGACTTAACATATAACGTCTATAACAAAGCAGCCCAGTCATTGCTGTCCCACTGAGTCGTGAGTCAAGAGCTAACACCCACCTTGAAAATATCAGGAGCATCCTAGAATCTGATGTCTTTAACTGGGTTTAGAGAGTTGTGCCTGATTCAGGGCACAGTGCCTGCGTTTGGGATTGCTGAAGCCTGTAGCTGAGAGCAATCCTCAGGTACAAGTGGCTGTGAGGAAAGTTGCAAGGCTTAACTTATTAATGACCATAGAACATTTTAAGAATATTAAATCACGGACATTACATCACGTTATAATACTCATGGTTGCTATCTTTGGTCATTAAAAACACTTGCAGTCGCCATCTTGGGTCATCAAATACTTTTGGTTTCGCTTATCACTCATTTCACTTAACACTCAGTTTTTCAGGAACCAATTAAGAAAGCTAAGCAGGGGTTGCCTGTACCCTAATCAAGGCACCACTGTCCAAACCAGTGGCGCTTAACCTCTGGCCCACAGGCCAAGTTTAGCCCATGCAGCCATGTCAGCTGGCCCATAGGGCTCCCCACAGTTCCAGAAATTTGGTGGTAGGGAAGAGGTAACAACACTGCCACTGCTCCCCCACTGCCACGTTTCCAAATCCTGCGGCCAGATGACATGGTCTGGCGCACTGGATCAGGCCAGCACACTAAGCAGGAATGCAAACCCAATCTGGGTGGCAGGCCCAATCCAACATATGTGGAGCTGGGCAGCAGGGCGGGGGCTCAGTCCCACATACCAGATTTGGCTTTGCATCGCTCATCCAGCCCACAGCCCAGAAAGGTTGGGCACTACTGTTCTAAACCACAGAGACAAATGTCTGTCTCACCTGCACTTAAAAACTTCCAACAACAGAGACTCAACTATCTCTCTAGGTAATCTGTTCCAGTTATTAACCAAGCTTCATGGTTAGTTCTTTCTAATATCGTACCTAAATCTCCCTTGCTCTGGTTTCTTGCCCGGTACCTGGAGGACACAGAGAACAACTGATTGCTTTTCTGTTTATAACAATCCTTTTTTGTAGGTGATGACTTAAAAATCCCTACTCAGTCTTCTCTCCTCTTGTCTAAATATTCCCAGTTCCTCCAAACCTTCCTCATGTTCTGTTTTCTATACCCCTAATAATGTTTGTTTCACCCCTCTGAACTGTCTCCAGTTTGTCCACATCTTTTTCTTAAGTTGTGGTGCCCAGAACCAGACACAGTACCCTACATGCTGCTTCTCCAGTGCTGAGTAGGGAAGAATCATTTTCCATGACTTGCATACACTGCTCTTGCTAATGCATCTGAGCATGCTATTAGTGTTTTTCCAACAAAATTACGCTGTTGTCTCATGTTCAACTGTCAGTCACCTGCAACACTGCAGCCTAGCCAATCTTCTCCCATTGTACATTTGATTGTCCTGTCCTAGGTGCAGTACTTTGCACTTCTCATTGAATTGCATCCAATTTATTTCAGAGCATTTTTCCAATTTATCAAGGTGTCCTCTATGGTGCCAGTACCGCCACTCAGCTCAGTGTCACCTTTAAATAATAAAGTGCACAGTTAACTCCATTTTCCAAATTCTTAATGGAGATATTGAACAGTACCTGAGCTGGGACAGACTTTTGGAGAATCTCACTTGATAGAGTCTCCCACTTTAATATTGAGAAATTGATTACTAACTTTTTAAACATGGTTATCTTTCATTTCTTTTTAAAGATGGACACTATTTCTGCTCTTTTCCAGTTTGCTAGGACATCACCTAACCCCCATGAATCCTCAGAGATAACAGTTAATGGCTTTGAATTATTGCCGCCAGTTCTTTGAGTATTCCAGGATGAATTCACCAAGACTAGCTGATTTGAAAATGCCTTGCTTACCTAAGCAATAGCCAACTATTCCTTTCCCTATTCTACCACCCATTCTTGATGCTAATTGTGCTAATCTTCTAATAGTTAACCATTTTAAGGAAAAGTGAAAGCAATAAACACTTCAGCCTTCTTGCATCATCTGTTATTAATTTCTCCTTCCTATTCAGCAAGGGACCTACACATTTCTTCATCTTCATTTTACTACTAATAGATTTATAGAATGTTCTTTGTTACTTGTATGCTCCTTACTAGCTATATCTCAAGTGTGCTTTGGACTTATTGATTTTGTTCCTGCATGTTTGCACTATGCTTTTACACTTATCCTTAATAATGTGACAAAGTTTCCCTTAATAAGATTGCTTTTTAAGTTTCCTTCTCTTATGCCCAAAACTAGACACAGTACCCTAAGTGATGCCTCACCAATACTGGAGACTTTGCAGTTTTGCCAAGCAGGTCTCTTGCTATGCTCTTATCCTTCCTTTGCATGTCTTTGTAGGGAACAGCCAACCCTCCAGTATTCTTTATCCCTGAAACCAGGGGTCGGCGAACTGCAGCCCGCAGGCTGGATACATTCTGTCTGGCCCATGGGGCCCCTACAAAATTTAGAAAATTAATATTTATCTGCCCCTTTCTGCCTGTCATGTGGCCCTCGGTGGCTTGCCAAAACTCAGTAAGTGGCCCTCTGCCCAAAATAATTGCCCATCCCTGCCTTAGACTGCATGAGAGGTCTGCCTGAGAGTTTGTTGAAGTCTGCTCTTCTGAAGTGCAGTATATTTATTCTGCACTTCTTTCTTTCTTTCTTTCTTTCTT
>NW_017729022.1:67533621-67533831 GCF_001723915.1 Gavialis gangeticus
CCCCGGCTTCCTATCTCTTTTCTTTTCTGACTCCCACCTGTCTAAAGGTCTCTAGCCTCAGTTTATCTCGCTTTCTCATTCTTTTATTGCTTTTTTGTAGCTTTTTTCCCCCCTTTTCTCTCCTTTTTGTCCCATCCCCCCATGCTTCCGGTTTCTTTGTCTTCGCAGCCCTCTTTCTTACTGTCTCTTTCTCTTTCTTTCTCTCTTTTC
>NW_017729022.1:67533842-67538619 GCF_001723915.1 Gavialis gangeticus
TGAATAAAGTACTTAAAAGTCAAAAGTCTTTCTTTCTTTGGGATCATGATCTTAGTCATTTCATGATCATGATCACCAGTCAATCTTTCCCCTTCAGTTTCTCAATCAGTTTCTCCCTATTAGTGAAAAACGAACCAAGAGGAGTCCCCCTCCCAGTGGTTTTTTTCTGCCTTCTGCTTCAAAAAACTGTCGTTGGATCAATCTAAGCATTTACTGGACTATTTGTGCTTTGCTCTGTTACCTTCCTAGAAGCTATTACAGTTATTAAGTCCTCCGTAACTACCAGATCCTATGAGTTGGATGCCTCAGTTACTACTTATTAAAACATCTTGTCCATCTCCTGCCTATGGGTTTGGTTGTCTCTATCTAGTAGACTTCCAGCATGACATCATCCTTGATGCTCTCCCTTTTTGATATAGTTGGTTCTGGATTTCAGAACAAGTATATGCATCATTAATATACAGGACATCATCTCCTTCCTTTTTTTTCTGTCTGTCTTTCCTGAACATGTAATATCCATGCATATCAATGTGTAAGACAAGTCCAAAGTTAATATACAATGGCTGTGTCTAGTGCTGTATGACATGGGGGGTATGGAGTAGAGAGAAGGGAAGACAAAGGAAGGCTTGTAAGAATAGCCATTCTCACAAGCCAGTTGTCCCAATATGGCAGAAGTGTGCACAAAACAGCTATGCTTGTGAGATGCTTGCCATTCACAAATGGAAGAAAGGCCACAAGGTCCATTTTTGATATGAAAAATCTCAAAAGAAAGGATTGGGAGATTTCCATCATGTTGGTCTGTTTCTTACACCCACCCCTGCATGCTTTAGCACCATCAAACCTCAAACCTGCCTAGGTTCAGCTTGAATTCAAGTTTTATATCTGAACCCTTGTCTAAATCTAGTACAGACACCTTAATGGCAATATCAAGTGTGTTTAAAGTGGGAAGCAGGTTAATCTATATCACACAGAGAAGTAAACTTCCACAGCCCTCTTGCAATGGCATACTATAATTATGTAATTGTGGTTAGCTGATTATTTACTCATGGGGTCATGTGACTAGTTAAATTGGAAGGAGAGTGTCTCACTCATCAAAATGTGTGTGACAGCCCTTAGATTCTGAAGTCCATAAACACTTCAGAAATATGAGATTTGTAATGGGAGCAGAGCAACCCTACACCAAAAATAGGATACAGGAGTGGGAAAGAAACCAGAATTTCCTGCCAGTATTGCTCACTGCCCAGAGTATGTGTTCTATCTATTTGATGTGATTAAAGTAAATGGCCCAGACTGTAACCAGAATACCAAGCTTGGTCTTATTAGGCATCCAAGATCCTCTGAAACTCTTCCTCACAGAAATGTCACACTTCCCTTTTTCTACTATTATAAGAAAGAAGCTACTGCCTTAGAAGAGAATCCTAGGTTCTAGGAGAGAGCAGAACCTTTTACTGCAGGACTTTTATTTTGCCGTGTCTTAGTAGTTAATACTCTGTAGAGCTATGAAGGAGATCCAAGCTGGATTCCTCTTATTCTGTTCTTTTATTTCCCTCTGTGCTGCCAAGACAGACAGATTCACTTTCCAGTCTGAGGCATCATGCTTGGTGTCTGGAAGGGAGAGGAAGGACTGCCAGGTTCAGGTCAGGTTTCAGTGGTCAGCAAAGTAATTTCATTAATAGGTTGTGAAGATTTTCCTTTGACCAAAGGAACTGTGGTTGCTCTGAGCTGTTCCCTGGGAGCAAGAACAAGAACAGCATCAGTACTAAGTACCAGTACACAGCACCTGTGTCAGAGAAAAAAGTCAAGATCCTCCTCATGGACTCAGTTGATTTTCCCAGGGAGCCTTCTTACTCAAGAAGGGCATTTGTCAACATCATTGGCCCAAACTGTTTACAACAGGTCACCAAAACTCTACAGCAAACAGCAATTAATGGCTTTAGAAGTAATCTGTTATTGATCAAACAGCCAGCAGAGCTTAGCAAATAGACTGATATGAGGAGACTGTATTTGCACTCGGTGTTTGCATTCATTTACACAACCGACAGAACATTAGGTTTTAGCTATACTAAGGTGCAGGAGAGAAAAACAGATTCCTGCTTTTTCCAACTCCCCTTCTTTCTTTTTTTCACTCTTTGTACAGCTATTAGGAACATTTTAAAATGTACAGGACACCATTGCTAAGCAAAATGACAGGTATTGCTCTTGAGTGTGGTTCATTAGGGACACATTCCTATATGATATTCCCTGTCACCATACATCCCATCTAGCTTATGTTGTATCCAAATTTTCTCTTGTTAAAACAATGGATGTTTTATAGGGTTTTTATAGTGAGATATAAAAAAGTTACAGGATAAGAGGAAACAAATAAAAATATGTAAAAGAAGGAACCTTATAAAATAGTGAAATAGATAAAGGCAGGAAAATAAACCTAATTAGACTAACTTAAGAGCACTTCTCATTTAAGAGGTTATAATTGTATCATGAACTAAACAAACTTGAGCCTGACCCCCAGGACATGGTGGTTATTGAGCTGAACTTGGCTGGATCAAACAATTGACAAAAGAAGGTTTTTTCTTTGGAGGAATGAATTTTGGTCTTTTGCCTTTTGGGGAAAAAAGGCCCCAGCCACTTAAAAGGGGGATTCTGGGAGCTATTTGATAAATAAAAGCCCAAAAATTCCACAGGAAGGTTAATTGGCTCAAGAACAACAGACATCTGGAATGAAAGGTTTCCTTTAACTTCCAAACAGGTTCGGCATGAGTCACTCTTGCACTTAGAGGATGGCAAACTTGCCCCTGGAGGCCTTGTGCAGTATTGTGAAAAGATTCTGCATGGTTTTGTTGATTCCAGTTATTAGATTTCCTGTTTATTTTTCTCTCTTCAATCAACCACCTGAACAAAAATGTGATGCCTCTTTGAAAAATCACCTTCTAGAGTCATGTACTTCCATCTAGCGTTTGTGGGGGCATGAGGAATACACCGGTTCCTTTCTGCGGCATCCCCAAATTTTCAAGGAAAAGTCCAGCTTGTTAGGGGCAAGAGACAATTCCTTTCTCATGAGGGCCATGAGAAAGGCCTTTTACAGCTTGAATCCAGGCTGTAAAAGGAAGCAGTATCCCTTTCCCACCTCTGTGTAAACCTTGCTATAAATGAAACCATTTCAGCTTGAGCCCACAGTAACTCGCTGTAATTCACAGCTTAGTTTGTTTCAAGAGTCCTTGCTCCATGTAGGCCATTATATACTGGTCTTTGTGTTTCCCTATTGCCAAAAAGGCTCTAGGAGAATATGTTGTAATTCAGTGCATTGCTTGCCCAATATGATTCCTCCCATTCTCTGCTCTTAAGGGTGGGACTAGCTCACGTTACATAACTTGTCCAAGGTCCGGTGCTATCTGTGTAAAAATACTGTGCACACCTCAACTTCCCTGCGTGGCTGTGAGTATTGCCCAAAACTGAGTTACTTTCCTGTGAAAATCAAATGTTTCTCTTACCAGATCATGCCAGCTGCACTTTCATAACAGCATCAGTCTGGTTTGCAGGGCTTTTGGGAGCTGCTGAAAAATTTGCTCAGCTCAGGTCACACTGAAAAGGCAAAGTCCAAAAAAATCCATTCCTCCTTTCTGGTCTTTAAAAAATGTCTTCATGCATTTTATATGTATATTTCTGCTTGGTTTTCACACTAACATTACTGTGGCCTGCCATTCCTTTCACTGGAGGACATAAATACTGATGCCACAAAACTACTGCTCCTCCTCCGCAGGACAGGGGAAAGGAGTTAAGCAGCACGCAGCAAAGTGGTACGAGCTCAGACGTGACATATCTGGCACAGGTTGTTTTTTTTCTCTTAATTCACTCAATAGAAGCAGTCATGGGGAAAACCAATTTTGCATTGCATCTTGGCCTTGCCTGGACTTTTGAAAACTGGCTACCCTTGTGAGACAGAGGAGCTTCACTGTGAATGTCTAAGCCAAAATGTGACTGCATCACTGGTGCCTGTCATATTTGGAGCTTACATAGACTAATCTAAACAAGGGAACTTACCAGCCGCAGGTTAGCAACAAACCTAGTTATTTTTCTGTGCCCACAATTAAAATGACTGCTGCCCCCTGAGAATTTCAGAAGAACATTTCAAGTAGCCCGTGTGTTCTTTGCAAAGTAGCTCCAAACATTAATGCACAGGTTTCTTGCCAACTGTTGCACAGTTTTGTGCCCTGTGCCCCTTCACACATGCAGGCTGAATGCATTTGTAAGCCTCTTTGGAGAAGGGATCACCATTTTTTGTTACATATTTGTATGAAACCAAACACAATGAGAGACATAAATCCTGACTGAGGCCTACACGTGCTGCCACAATGCAAATAATCACAATTATTATTAATAATAATATACAAAGCAGGTCACTTGTTAGCCCTGGTCAGGCTATTTCAACCAGTCCATTCTTTTCCATGCACTCCCTTTTTGGGGATGTCACCATTGCCAAGCTTTGCCCAGCGCACCAGAGTAAATTTTTGTCATTACCCAATCCTATAGGCTGTGGTTGGTGGAATGAAGAGGGTGACGTTGTTTGATGTGTGGCCTGATTGGATTGGCTGATTTTTTTTCCTGGCTCTTTTTACAGAAGTTTTTGGCAGATTGCTGATCCCTGCCTCTTCTTAGGCTTTTCTTTTTTTAGCATTTTTTTGCAAGAACCAGAGGATCCAGTGTATTTTTAGTAAACACACAGAAAGCTGTGAAACGCTAATGTTCCAGGAAATCTCCAGCATTAGGTTATGGACCTCTT
>NW_017729022.1:67543619-67551544 GCF_001723915.1 Gavialis gangeticus
CTTCTTAGGCTTTTCTTTTTTTAGCATTTTTTTGCAAGAACCAGAGGATCCAGTGTATTTTTAGTAAACACACAGAAAGCTGTGAAACGCTAATGTTCCAGGAAATCTCCAGCATTAGGTTATGGACCTCTTGTGTCATCCTAGCACAGTTCCTATAGACTCGAGCCAACCTCCCACACACATACTCCCATGATATCAGACTTGCACTGTCCCCCATACATGATCTCCAGCAGGAACATCATCTCTGTAGTTTTCTAGCCAAGAGTCCCATGCTATTCCTCTGCGTGAGGCAAGGTTCAGGCTTTGTAAATCACTAGGAATCTGGAGACCAGGAATGGCAGGAAAACCTCGTTTCTTTATTTTCTGATATAAATATTCAGGACTATTTCCTGGTTGCTTCTGATTTAAAATTATAAATGAAAGGGAAAAGTAAGTTCAATGTCTGTACCATGTTTTGCTACAAATTATCAGAGCATATCAATTGGTTTTCTGTCTTGAAAATTAGCAAGAACCCTAGGAGCAAAGCTGCGCATGACCCTTTGGTCTTAGATTTGTGTTCTCACGAATAACAGATACCTTGGGGCTTGCACGTGTGGGAGAGAGGTACGTCAGCTGGCTATGTGAAAGGTTTGTGGGAAGGAAGCCTCCTTCTAGACACCTCAGTCCGTACTTCAGTCTCCCTCTCCCTAATTTTGAATTGCAATTGTGCTCTACTGTCCATGCACTGAGATAACACTTCCTCACACATATTCCTGTTCCCTTTGTGCTCATCGCTCTTTGGCTGGACTCTGACAATGGAAGGTAAAAGTTGAGAACCAGTATGACTTCCAGGACATGGCCAGTGTTGTAGCCATGGCAAAAACCTACGCCACTACCGAGCCGTTCATCGATTCCAAGTACGACATCCGTATCCAGAAAATTGGCAACAATTACAAGGCTTACATGTGAGTGTGTGGTCTCTGCAGCTGGGCTGGGGAAAGAGGGAGACATTTTTACAAGTGATTTTGTTAATATCTGTCTTGGTTAGGAATAGGAGACTGATTTAAGTTCCCTGAAGAACAGGCCTGGCATGCTTTCTCCTCTTCTGCATTCTGATCCCTTTGCCCACAGAGCAGCTTTTGCTAACTCGCTACCCGTGCCTTGTTCCCTGAGTGTAAATCTTCTTCTACCCGTCTTTGATCTCTGCTTTGGGCACTGGCCAGAAGATAAGTTTTACTCCACTATTTATCATTTTGGAGTCTCATTTTCTAAAAGGTCTCAATTCGCCTGATCACTTTGACAAATCCTCCATCTTTCAGCTCCCTCTAGTGGCAACAGTAACCACAGTCTTCCAATGTCAAGTGAAGCATTAAATACAAAGGTGAGGCCAAGTGCTTTGCATAAGCCATGTGCCACCCAAAGAGTCTTCAGCTCTAATCCCCTTGGAAATTATTCATGGCACTGAAGCTAAGTAACAGCTACCATGTTAAGAATAGGCACAGAAGTGGTATGTTGTTACATTATTGTCCTTTATTTGTATGGCCATATTACTTAAAAACCTTGAAGATAAGAACCCAGCAGTACTAGGTGCTATAAAAGCACAGATCAAAAGCCAGTCCCTGCCTGAAAGAATGTACAGTCTAAAACAAGAGATCACAGGTGGCTACACACAGATAGAAGGGGGAGGGTTACATGGCAACAATGAAACCAGCATTGGTTAGCATGACAGGCAGTAGTCTCACTGTGCCAGCTGCTTAACCAGTGTCAAGCTTTTGTAAGCATCACAGAAAGGAGTGTTTGTATGAGGGACTTGAAGGAGAGGAAAGTGAGGTACTGTAGTTCATAGAAGTTTACAAGGGAGCATTTCCCTATAGAATGGTCAGCACAAGAGAAGGCATCCAAGTGACTGAAAATTGAACAAGGGGACAATGAAGGCTGGCATCGTTGACTCTCACCTCTGACGGGCTATTTTCTCAAGTTAAAGTAGTTAGTACAGGCATGCAACATAAATGGTGAGTGGAGACTACAGAGGTTGCTTAGATCAATGCTGAACATTACCTGCTGGGCATGTAACCTCCCTAGCCACAACTCTGGATTGAAGTTCTACACCGTTTTTGGCCTCCATCCTCCCTTAAGAACATGCATTTAAGCCGCAGTTTCTTGTTTGGTTGTGACAAGTGACTGGGGTAAATAGCAATAGGCAGCGCAACAGTGAAGTCAATAAGTATTGCTGGCACATTTATTTATTGTTAACAGAAATTAAAAAGCACTTACCTTAAATTTCGTAGCCTTTGACTTTAATTAAAAATGCAGTTAAGTAAGTAAATGAAACACCAACTGCTTGTAGATAGGAAAAGCCAAATAACCCAGCTGATCCATAAAAACTTGCCCTGGTCAGTAATGGTAAGTACTGGTGTGTCTGTATGGTCTTATTGAAACAATGCCACAAATTGCTTAGGAACAGCCATATTGCTAGTTTTGGATCAGTAATGCATGGAATCATATATTTTGCAACTAGAACTTCTCGAAATTCCTGGCCAGACTCCTAACACAGATGCATTTAAATAAACCAAAGATCTAGGCAAATTCTTTGTGGTCAGGGTTTTATGGCACATATCATTGCTTTGACCCAAGCCAATAGGAGAAAATCAATTTTTAATTTGACTCATGTCTATAATGATATAATTGCCTAGTTTTTCTAGCACTGATGTCTTGGGCAATGCCTGACTCAAATGATTAAAAAACGAGAAGGTTTAAAATGTCTTTTAAAATTCCCTAATCCCAGGGTTCGAATTACAGGGGAGTTGGGGGGGGGGAGGCTGAGCCCCCCCACATAAGAGATGAGAGCCCGCCCTCAAGATTTGAAAATCATAACCTGGGGGGGATCTCTTGTTTTATTAGGGCATCGTGATATTTTTTTTTACAGACTACGCCAAGACTCAAAGTGTCATTCGAACCCTGCCTGATTCTGCCAGTTTGCCTAATCCTGGCTGCACAAATCATTCTCAGCCTCAAAAGCCTAGTTGCTTTGATTACATCTTACTGATCTTACCCACAGTTACCATACACTCATCCAGATAGGGAACAGAAACAATACTACGTGACTAAGCCAAATATTCACACTAATAGCTAATCCCACATGGGAGTACCATTTGCAAGGAATTATTGGTAAATGAAATCTGAAACATATGCCAAGCAGTTATAAATAAATTCATGAAAATCGAAGGCTGTAAGTGAAGAGAGAAAATGGCCACACTCACTGAAAACATTGTTTGCCACAAAAGAGTTCACTTGAATTCATGGAGCCAGTACTGGAAATGTGTTTGGGAGAACCAATCTGAGTTACTTTTCATATGAACTAAAAAGTATCTGGCAATGGAATTTATCCCAGCATCAGACAGAAAACAGATCTAACTGTGGGTTAAACAAGCCCATGTTATGTCAAATGGGAATGCTGAGAGCTCACAGTCACTAGAAATGTGGGCCCTTGAAGGCATGTCAAGTAAGGTATCCAAAATTGCTAGACATTCTGGAAAGCTGTGGCTTTTAAATCAGAGAACTACAGTGTCTATTCTAATGTCAGTCAGAGAGACCGCTTATTTGATCAGACAGCTATGGAGTTTGTCCCAGCATTTTTATACTCCCTCCCACACGCCCACATACACCCCCACACACCCCCACACACACTGCAAATTCCCTTCCTCCTAAGGGAGAACGATGTCCAAAATTCCCTCTAGAATGTGTTTACCAAGAATCCCACTCACTCCTCCCACCCCAGATGTTGCAAATACTTCCTTTTACCCATGACCTAGGAATCAAGTAGAAATTCTCATTGACTTTGATGGAATGACTCCAGTTTTATGCTAACAGTCAACGCTTATTTAGCCCAGGCCTAAAGTAACCCTGACAACGACAGGTAACTAGCCATGGGACATATGTGAACAGAAAAGACTCAACTAATACTTATTTATCCTGGGAAGTAACTGAAAAAATACCAGAAGTTATGTAACACCCTCACTTATAAGGGGGTGATGGGATGTTTGTCCTGTTTATCGATGCTTGCCATCTCTGAGGTTAGTGTTGGACTGTCAGCAGCTTCTGAGAGCCTCACCCAGCAGCACTTGCCAGAGTTGGATTACTACTGCATGCTATGCATGGGGCTACAACTTCTAACCATCCACAAATTGGAGCTAGCGTAGAAAAAAACGGCCCAATTAAGAGGTGATTTCATGCACCGCATAGTTTCATAGTTTCATAGTGCTTAGGGTTGGAAGGGACCTAAGCAGATCATCAGGTCCAACCCCCTGCCCCGGGCAGGAATGGGTGCTGCGGTCATATCACCCCAGCCAAATTAGTTGATTTGCAAATATTGTTTAAAGTGTTTGCATTTGACCTATAAGGCCCCAAAAAGTCTTGGTTCCTTGTACTCAAGAGGCTACCTCTGTACTTGTGTTACCCTTTGCAGTTAAGATCCATGAAGACACCCAAATTATGAGCTCCTGGTGTAAACAGGAGAGGGCTAGTGGCAGGGTCTACTCATTCAGGGGACCTTGGCTCTTAAACACGCTTTCCACCTTAGTTTGCGAAAGGCTTCACTGGGTTCCACGCTGCAAGATTCAACTGCTTTTCCATACTGGGAAGGAAATGAGTTTGATGGAGGCTGTCATATAAAATACAGGCAACCCCTGCTTAATGCCGTTTCGCTATAACGCTCATTTTAAATTGATACCTGATTCCACTTAGCACTCAGCAAGTTTCATTATAACGTTCGCAGTCACCCTCTTGGGTCATTAAAAACACTTGCAGTCACCATCTTGGGTTTTTATTCATAGATTCATTCATAGATTAAGGGTCGGAAGGGACCTAGTAGATCTTCTGGGTCGTCAAAAACTTTTTGGTTTCGCTTAACGCTCATTTCACTTAACACTCGTTTTTTCAGGAACCAATTAAGAGTGCGAAACAAGGGTTGCCTGTATGTGAATGGTTAGGATGAATTTTGAGGAAGTTTCCTATTGGGATGGTCAGAATGTATTTTATATTTGGCTGGAATGTTTGCTTTGTTACATGTAAAGCACCTAGATCATCAGGATAGCGCAAGCAGTCAAAATAGGTAAACCAGTCACTGGAGCAAAATTGTCATCTTTGGAGCTCCCCCAGATGGAATTTCCTTATAAGCCACTATGGTTTCTTATAGACTAGGTCTGTTTAAATTCCATATTCCAAGGATCCCAGTAGCCCAGCATCTTGGTAAATATTGATGGGGATAAGACCAAAGGAAGTGATAACCAATAGTAGGGCATGTAATGATAATATCTACCACTTATACAGAGTGTTCCTCCAAGACACTTCATAACCCATGTACAGAAATAACTTTTCAGTACTAGGCTAGAAGGGAGGCCAAATGACACATTCTGAAGAAATTTTAGGTAGGCAAAATATAATGCCCCCTGTCTTGAATTTAGCTGGTACATAAGTGTTAACATTTTAGTGTCAGGTGATCTGTGATGATGAAAGGTGATTGAAGCCTCTTTTCTCCATCCAGTTGTAAAGGTGATGCAACTGGCAGCATGGTGAAACACTGGGTCTTTACTGGTTCAGAGAAAAGAACACTGCACACTGAATTGTTACACCCACTTTCTCCACTATAAGGCTCTCAAGTACACCATAGAGAAGCCAACGTTGATGGAGGCATCTTATCATGGGCAGATCTAGAATTTTGAAAAGGAGTATGCAGATGGTGAGGTGCATCACCATATATAAAACCATATATATTTTCCCTCAAAATAAACTAGAAGCTTTACTAATATGCTAGGGGACTGGTGCTCTATTATTCAGTTTAAGAGAAGCAAAAACAAATATAACTTAATTTGGAATTAATTAAAAACAATCTGTAGGGCTGTGAAATAGGAGCTTCATTTACCAGGAGCAGCTTACAGACAGCAGAATTGCAGACCAGAAGATAGCTTGATTGGTGGAACATCAAGACCATTGCAAAGGAAAAGGTTGTTAAGAGAATAAAGAATTCTGAAGGGAGCAAGTAGTTATAATAAGCCATGAAGTCAAGTGACTTCCTCAGCACTGCCTAGCTAGAAATGCTGCTGTCATTGCCAGGCAGTTGGTTTTAAATTTTGGGTGGACTAGGAATCAAAGGGGGATGCAGGTGCCCCAGCACACACTCACCCCCCCACTCTTATGTCATAGCATACGAACGTGGCCCAGCTTGCAAGATCTCACAGATTTGCAGCACAAAGTGGTAACACTACCTGCTCTATAACAGGAGTGGGCAAAATGCGGCCCGGGGGCCAGATGCGGCCCGCCAGGCCATTCTATCCAGTCCGTGGGGCCCCTAAAAAATTTAGAAAATTAATATTTATCTGCCCCTGGCTGCCTGTCATGTGGCCCTCAATGGCTTGCCAAAACTCAGTAAGCAGCCCTCCGCCCAAAATAATTCCCTGTCTTTGCTCTATAAGGTCCGCCCTCTACTTAAGTGCAATGAAGTGAATTAACTGGGTACTTGACAGACAAGGGTGAAGACAAGCAGTAATATCTTCTGTTGATATTAAGGGCCAATTACAACAAAATAAACACTTAAACCAGTTTACAGTTCTAAAAAGCTTTGAGAGAGAAGCTGGTGAGTCGATTCCAGAGCAGGTAAAAAAAGGTGTGCCCGGACAGTCTCTCCAGGTCTGGCCACAATTGAAACCAACCTAAAGAAACTTAGTATTTCATATGTGGCTTTTATGCAGCTTTTCAATCACATCTTGGCACACAGAGTTAAACCTCCAGTGGGTATTGTACAGTACAGAGCACAGGGTTAATCATTCCAGAGGCCTTTTTACACACACTTCTGCTTCCCATGGCCTGATGGGTGAAAAAGGAGAGATTTGGTAACGGAGGGCCATTACAGATTTCCCCTCCTGCTGCAGACTCAAGATGCTTCAAACTTTTCAGTTCCTAGCTCTCAGTTTGAGTCTGTCATTTTCCAGGCCCCCAGATTTTCAGGGAGCATTGTGTCTAGGATTTGAAAAGGAAAGTCCTTGTGAAGGCCCCCACCCGATTTCCTAGAAGTGAGGCAGAGAGTCAGAATTGAAAACTACAACTCCCACAGAGTTAGATTTTCACCCTGTGATCGGCTTATTGTTCCCAGGAGAACATCCATCTCTGGAAACTGGAAGGCAAACACGGGGTCGGCCATGCTGGAACAGATCGCTATGACAGAGAGGTAAGGAAGAGGAGGAAGGAGTTCAAAAGAGGAAGAGCAAAACTGATCCTCAACTTGATATTGAAGGTGAATCTTTGGGCCAGTGATTGGGCTGTGGCATCTGAATACTTCTGGGCCCTGCTTAAGAAGGAAAGTCATTACAAAATGGCTGAAGCTGGATGGTGTGGGAGGTAGAATTTCTTCTGTGCAGCAAGAGAGCTCAGCTTTACTGCTAGCAGGTTTAGCTGTATTTAGCGGGTGAATTTGTTGTCCATGTAAGACCCCAGTTTAGCAGCCCATCCCTATTCAGACCATTCAGCAAATGCTTAAATCCTATTCAAGTCAACGAGGCACAAGCACACACTTAAAATTTAGATTATGCTTAAGTGCTTTGCTCAATAGGGATGAACTTAAAGACTTGTTTTAAAACTTTGCCAAACTAGAGTGTACCTGATGAGTTGATACTTGTAGCTACAGCAGGCCATAATGATGGCAAATCCTGCACAAATTTAACTCTTTTACACATGTGCCTACCTCTACCAAAGTGTTCACTTCTAACCTGCTGTTCCTGTCCTGGCTACTACCTAGCTGTTTTGGTGCATCCCTGTGCTCAAGCTGGCCCAGCTTAAAATCTTGCCTTTATGGAGGGAGGCGAGTTGATATGGACAAATAGCCTACAATGACTTCCATGAGGCTACTCATCTGTTTTCATAGTTTCATAGTTTCATAGATTAAGGGTCGGAAG
>NW_017729022.1:67551555-67637306 GCF_001723915.1 Gavialis gangeticus
TCATAATGCGGTCAGGGTTGCCTCTTGCCGCGTCATTCGTACCACCCTCATTTGTGCCCTAGCCTGGATTTGGACACCAGGCACCTTGCAGTCTTCCTCAGTAATGCCCGTGGCTCCCAGGAGAGCAACTCAATGATTTGTGACCGGCATCCACTTGCAGCTGCTGATGAGTGGGCTTCACCAAGCTTACCACATGTCCATGAGCAACCTGCTTGATTCACAGGGTTTATCCGCAGTGTAAACAATGCATTCCTGGTACCGCCTCCTCATCCAGTCAAATGTGGGAAAGAACTGACTTGCCAGAGGGACTTTATCCTTATAGTACAAGCTGTGTAACTTTCTGAATAATAGGGGCTGATGTAACCTTACATCTGAGCAGCCCAGTTGCAAGGGTTTGGGCAGCTATGTTTTGCTTCCTTACTGGGACAAGGAGCAGCCAAGAAGCTTCCATTACTTGTATAAGTTGTTTTCATTCTTCCCCCATTTGCAGCCTTGTGTTCCTGTCAGTTGATTGTTAGACCATGAGGATCAAGCTGCTCTGCCTGCCTTTGAGTGCAAAGTCTAATTGGCCAGAACTCTCATCCCCCATTAGTCTGCAAGTGTGGCTCTGAGATCTTCAGTATTCTCCTGTTTCAGCTGCCCCCATGCAACAACCCTGCTCAAAGATCTTCTGCTTTCAGATTTTTTTTTTAATTGGAATAGTCAGGACAGCAGCACAGCTGCACAGAAAGAAAAACCAACCAGGCTCAGTCCCTCTTTTTTTCCCCTGGAGGGACAGCTGTGTGGTCCCCATTATAATACAGCTCTTGTCCCCCCACCCCGCCCTTATCTTCCAATGCAGGGACAGCTGAGAGCAGCACTGTATCATTCATGGCTTCTTGTTCATGCCAGCTCATATTCCAGTGCTGGGACAGCTGGGAGCAGGGACACCTATCATCGCATAGTACATCCTGCTCTCCCTCTCACAAAGCACTGTACCTTCAACATGAGGGAAATACCTGGAAAGTAGTAATATCTCAGACATATAGAGGTGATTGGGAACAATTCATTAGGGCTTGCAATGTGATGATATGGAGCATACAAATAAGCAATGTAATGCCTTATGGCTAGGTACAGACATTCAAAAAGCCCAAGACAGAATCAATCTAAGTTATGAGGTTTCCCATAAACGGCATAGTTTAGATAGTAAACAGTAGTAGTAAACATAGTAGTAAACAGACCACACGTTCATCATTGAGGGTGGGGAGGGCCGGGGGGAGCAAATCTTAGACCAGGTTCTGCATTTTTAAACCAGTCTATATGTGCTGAACTTCTGTTCTGTTATGGGCATGGACCAGTTTTGTTTGCCACACTTCTGTTCTGTTACAGGTATCGACCGGTTTCCGACTACTTATACCTGTAAACGTGTAATGTCTGTACCTGGCCTATGGGTCTGTGTATGCAAAGGCATCAGGTCACAAAACATGGAGGCTTTTCCTTATCAAGTTCTCTTGTAGCTTTTCATGTTCTGGGTATCTCAGCATCAGAAGGCTGCCAACATAGTGGAGGAAATTTGGGGAAGAACAAGAAAAAAATACTTATGAGGGAGGATTAATTGAGATAAATACTTGTAGCTGGGCTAACTGGCAATTAAATGGGGAAGATTTGACACATGTAAATGCCAAGAGAATGTTTGGAGGGCGTATAAGGAGGAGGAGTGAAATGGTATGGAATGAAGGAGAATGGGAGGTGTCATTGTGCTAGACCTCCTGTTTGCACTATCCATCACTTATACAGAAGGGGGAGGGGTGTAGCCCAGGGAGATAGCTTTCCTTGCCAGCCGGTGTTATGTTCCAAAGTTTCTATACATAGAGGCAGAAAGTCATATGTCCTTGTATTTGGTGGGAAGGTTTGGCTGTCTACTAAGAGAACTTGCTTATTCTGATCTTTAAGCAGCCAGATAAGCCATGTGTCTATGCCCTTTCTGCAGGTATAGACTCTGGGCGGATGCCTGTGCAGAGATGTTTGGAGGTCTTGATATTTGTGCTGTCAAAGCTGTCCACAGCAAGGATGGGAAAGACTATATCATTGAGGTGAGACCATGTTCCTTTTGACCAATATGTTTCGAGATCTGTACACCCCCATATTCACCAGGTTTAGTGTGTGCATTGACATGCTGACACATGCACATGTACTCTGTCCACATATATACTCTTTCCCTAGATGCCTGGATATTTTCTCCAATTAATATGCCCATGTATAAATTCTGAATCACAGTCAAGCAGCCTAATGCGTTCAACTGGACTCCTTGGTTAAGATAAAGATTGGGAGTCAGGCTCAGAGATCAGGTTTAGGAGTCAGTTTGAGCAGGGGACATACTATGCAGAAACTAATGATTAACCAAAGCAATAAAAAAGAGGTCCTTAAGCACTGGGAATAAGCCTCACTGTCTTACTCAGGGCATGGATATCTCAGAGTTTATTAAGAAAGCAGACAAAGGAGACAAATCCCTGACACAGCTTGTGGATGTCATGTCCAGAAACACATTAGCAAGAGAAACTGTGGCTGGGAACACAAAGGTTCCACATGAGTCTTACCACTCCAGTGGGGCTGAACTTGGGAGTGGGTTGAGTAGCATGATCAGGTCATCAGGACAGGGTGGAAAAAGAAAAGCTGGCAGGGAGATCAAAGCAGAAACTTAAGATCCTCTTTGGGGCCAAGAAAATCTGGCAATTGAACAAGTGTCCTCTGTCATTATGCAATGTTATTGGAAGAGAGGCTCCATATCTGACCTACTGTAAACTGCAGCAGCACAGCCCAGGAAGAGGAAGAAGAGCAAAAGCCAACCTAGAGATCCCTTCATGGGTGCTGCTGACACATTGGAAAGCTATGTGTGGGAGAGCAGTCCCACCCGCTGAGGTTTGGGAAACTGATGAGAACACATGAGCCTTGTAGTGACTGCACATTCCAGGATTATGCATTTAATCTCTGGGGACCAGTGACCTGTCAAAAGGCATGTGATGCAAGTGCACTGCCAGCAATGAAGACATTTGTTAGCCTGTTCCAAGTTATGACAGTGGAACAACTGTCACTCCTTCCCCTATGTGGAAGTCATCAGCAACTTTTTAAAAGTGCAGCTACTTTAAAAACACTCACTGCACTGATCCTACAATGCCCTTCTATATCTATGTGGGTGTGTGCGTGTGCAGGCCTGCCTGTGTGAAAGGGTTAACCAAGAAAGTTTACTCACCTGCATTTCTGTGTGTTTGCCTGTGTGTGCATGTGTTTGTATGTAAGAAGTGGAGTTCTGTACCCCTGGCTCTGTGTATAAACGTGTACACATCACATCTGCCTCTAAATGAAGGAATGGGAGATTACACATTTTGTTCAATGTATGCCTCTGGGGTAGGGAATGGCTTCTCACCTCAGTCTCTGTGTATGCATGTCACTGTGCAGAGAGTACCAACCTGCCCTTACAATATTCACTTTGTTGCACACAATGAAAGAAATCCACCCTGGAAAAATAGAGAGAGCAAGAGCTTCATCAGGTACAAATTAAAGAGCCACGTTATCTTTGAATGGGAAAAACAGATTGCACCGACTGAGGACTTAGCCCAGAGGACCTGCCATGCCAAGAGTTTAGCCCCAGACAAACTGACCATAAAGAAAGCTAAATAGAGCAGAATAAAACAGTGGTTCTCAACCTTTTTTGTACCAGAACCCATTTGTAAGCACTGATAGCCAGTCCTGACCCCAGGGAGACATGGGGGGCATGTGCCCATCCCCCCAGATTTGTGTGCTGCAGCCATGCTGGACCGGCACAGGCAGAAACTACCTCTGCGGCCCAGTGAGTGGGAGCTGGTGCAGAAGGGCAGAGCAGGGTAGCAAGACTCGCTGTTCTCAAGACCCCCACACCAGCTGCATCACTAGCAGTGCGAGGAGAATGGTTGGGGGGGAACATACTGCCCTCACCTCCTCTCAACACCAACCACGCCTCTCAGGCTGCGGTTCTATCACACTACCATGGTCCAGCTGCTGCTGCCACTCCCCTCAAGCCACCCACACTGCCCACCACCCCATCTCCTCTCCACGGTAGAGCCATGGCCTAAAGGGAGCAGCAGTGGCATCCAGGCCATGGTGGCAGGGTACAGCCATGGCCTGAGGGGAGCTGCTGGCACTGGGAGGAGGTAAGGGCAGCATGCCCCTTCCTCCCCTGTCCATTATTCTTCATGCTGCTGGCAGCACGGCTGGCATGGGGTCCCTAGCAGCAGCAACAAGTCTTGCTGCCTAGCTCTGCCCTCTAGCTCCTGCCACTGGGCCATGGAGGTGGCTCCTGCCCCTGCTGGTCCAGCCAGGCTGCAGCCCCATGCCCACTGTGGGTGCACTAACTGAGGGGGCATGTTCCCCCCCATGCATCCCCAATGCGTTGCCTGTGCCCCTCTTGCTCCCCATCTATGTCCCCCCTGGGGAACTGCTCTCTATGCTGCCTGCACACATGCATGTGGTATCCCTTGCCTGATCGCTCTCCTCCCACTCCCCCCAGCCCCAAGCAGCCCTTTGCAGGCTGGAACTCTGTCAGCCTGCAAGGGGAAATCCACAGATTCCTACATTTTTCTTCTTTAAAGGAGAATATCTGTGATTTTCCACATTTTTCTATGACTACTCACAACCCTTGCATATATTCTTGCGACCCAGTTTTGGGTCACAACCCACAGGTTGAGAAACGCTGGAGTAAAATAAAGCAAAACAGGCACAATTTCTGTTCATGCTGGTTCTGAAGAAGCTGGAAAAGAATTCCTATCCCTTGCTTCAGTTCCCGGAGCATTTTTCTTGACCAGAAATGAATGTGTTTCTTACAAATCGCTGAGATTTACCGTATGAAAGAGAGAATTTTTCTGTGTTGTGTTGTAAGAAATTGTTGCAAAGTTCACTGAATAAATAGTGAATTTGCACAACATGGCCAAGCTAAAGAATGACTCTTCCTAATGAAAAACTTCTGTCAGAAAAGCTCACCAAGTGATAGATGGGCAGTTCTGTGGTTTGAGATTTATCATAATTGCTTGTGGCAAATAGAGAATCAAATCAGGAGAGATTAAATAATGAGCCCAGGGAAGGAAAAGTGCATGTTCTGTGAACTTGATGTAGTTACTATAAATTTACCTTCAGCTTGTTCGCCATGACCTTTTCTATTAGCTGATCTCACCACCTTTATTTCCCACATTGCGCCACTAATTTTAAAGATGAAATTCAGACCTAGAGTGCCTTCCGCTGATTTCATTCACAGGTGGGAGCTCCAAATTTGTCTCAGCTCCCTGGCCTTGTTTTTCTCTGCTCTGATGGTCTTTGTCACATGGCTAGAATTTCAGAACCCACAACTGAGGCCAGGTTTTCAGAAGAGTTCAGCTTCTAGTTAGGTACCTAAATGAATGGCTGGGGTTTCAAAAGGACTCTGCATACTAGGTACATGTTGGATGGTGAGCAATGGAGACTCAAATTTCTATAATATAAAAAAACCCAGTAATGCCTGGTTAATTGCAGAATGAAGCATAACTAAAACAACTCATGGAACTAAAGAATAATCAATACTGGATTCACTCTGTATTTCTCTTCTCTTTTTGGCCATGTACCCAGCTGTGCTCTGTCTATTGCAAGAGCAAAGCTTTCTGTCCCCAGCCACGCTTACTGCCAAGGTCTTGCCACTTGAACGAAGGTCTGTCCATGCTTTCACCATTTTTCTATCAGCACCTTTGATATGTCTAATCATCTGTTTCCTTCCTTCCCTCAAATCACCCAGCACCCAACTTTCATCCATGGGAACACAGAATAACAAATCCAGCCTGCAGGTCTCTGTGTAAGATAGAAGGGGGAGGAGGAGTTTTCCAGGATCTCTTCTCTGCCTTGCCGCCTTCCGTTCCCCCTGTGATACCTTATCAAGCAACAGCAGCTGTGTCAGGAGACAGCTGCTGACCTTGGACAACTACAAAGGCAGGGTCTGTATGTGCTGACATCTTCTCCCTTCACTTGGCTGTTCTTTGGTCTGCTTCTCAGGAAGAGATGAGAGGAATCTGTTTGCATTGCAACTCTTCCTACTTTTCATTTTACGTCACCCATGCAGGGCCAGGTTCTGATCCTGCCAATTGCAGAAACGTGAAGCAAGCACAGTAACTGAAAACATCATGTAGTCCACAGAAATTACCTTCCTAATCAGCCTGTTCCTCACCCTGCCTTCTCCAGTGCTAGCCCAGTGCAGTGTTTGTCCTCTTTCAGTGCCACAGAAATAAGTTGACTCAGAAATCACTAATAATTAGATGCCAAATGAAACTCCCCTGGCTTAAGTAGGCTTGCTACAGGATAAATTTAGCCTCTGATGGCTTTGTTTCTAATATTCTCCATTTATGCTTCAACTGCTATATCAATTGCTGCTACAATGGCTGCGGGAAGCCATTCCCAACATTTGAGTGTAAGAAAATATTGTTTTCAGTACAGAAGTATCACAACAGCTACTATACTACTAGCTAGGCAGCTGTCAAGTTACTTTATTGCATGATAGCTTGCTAAGGAGAATAATGGCACCATCTAGTGGTCATAAGTCTACCCATATGTAGTTAGATTGAGAGAGTAAGTAGAGTTAACACTTAAGGGGCTTTCCTTTCCCCTTACATGCTGGTTCTAGCATTGCCAAGTGAAGTGGGAACACCTGCCAGAGGAGCCAACAGAGCTACATGCTAGTGGCTGCATCTACACAAGACACTGACTGTGCAGTAGCTCGTTACTACTGTGCACTAGCATCACATGGCACAAAGCATGACGCGATGCTACTGCAGAGTAGTAACAAGCTACTGTGCAGTTAGCATCACCATAAATCCATTCAGGGATGCTACTGTGCAGTAATGCCAGTCACTGCACAGTCATTGTGTATGCAAGTACTAAATGATGGCAAGAGTTAGTGTCTTGTGTAGACATGGCTAGTGAGAATCCCTAATTCAATTTCAATTTATTATTATTAAGGATTCTGGCTAAATGCCATGCTCCTTAAGACGACATAACACACATACAACCATAATATGAACATAAGCCTTCAATGTGATTCTGCGGCTAGTAAAGCGAGCAAAACACTGGCTTGCATCCACAGATGCTTCTCAAGCAGATCTCAGGACATCATTCTCCCATTGTACTTGGCCTTGGTGAGGCCGCAGCTGGAGTACTGTGTCCAGTTTTGGGCTTCACAATTCAAAAAAGGATGTGGAGAAGCTTGAGAGAGTCCAGAGAAGAACCACGCGCATGATCAGAGGTCAGGAAAACAGACCTTACAACAACGGGCTGAGAGCTATGGGACTCTTTAGCCTGGAAAAGCGCAGGCTCAGGGGTGTTCTGGTGGCCACCTATAAGTTTATATGGGGTGTTCACCAGGATCTGGGGGAACGTTTGTTCACCAGAGCGCCCCAAGGGATGACAAGGTTGAACAGTTATAAACTACTGCAATACCGTTTCAGGCTGTACATAAGGAAGAATTTCTTCACTGTCCGAGCCCCCAAGGTCTGGAACAGCCTGCCATCGGAGGTGGTTCAAGCACCTACATTGAATGCCTTCAAGAGAAATTTGGATGCTTATCTTGCTGGGATCCTATGAACCCAGCTGACTTCCTGCCCCTGGGGCAGCGGGCTGGACTTGATGACCTTCCAAGGTCCCTTCCAGCCCTAACGTCTACAAAATCTATGAATGAATAAGTTTAAACAAAGTAACCGAATTCCAAATATTATACTAAAAACAGAGCCCACCAACATAAAAACATTATTAATATCAGTACAGTAGTAAATCAAGACATGAATTCTATAATATTGTTGTACGTGGATCCACAACTGGGACAATAAAATCAAATCTAATGTTAAAATGTGTCACTCGTATCAGTAATAAGGATATTTAACTCTAATTGCCTCAGCCTTGAAGCAAAAATTGCAAGCCGGCTTACTACATTTGGATCTATTTGCTGTAGAAGCCAGATTAATTTCTCTCTGTTTGATAAATATCTTGATTTCTGCAAGTACAGTAATAAATAGGTTCTCCTTATGTCATTATATAAAGAACAGCCTAATACATAGTGGATAGTATCTTCCACAACTCCTAGACAGACTGAGCAACATCTTTTAGCCCTTGGAATGGAAAATCTACATCCAGCCAGAACAGCTGTGGGCATCTGTTTGGTCCTGAGTCTAGTCAAAAAGGATCACCATTTATTATTGAGATCCCAGTGTAAATACCTTTCTCCCCCACAATCTAATTTCCAAAGCCTATATAAAGGGGCTATGCAAGTAGCTCTAACCACTGCAAAATCATTCTCCCTGGCAATATCTCATATCCTCTGGAAAGCCTGATCCTTTTCTATGGGAGAGAAAGATCTTTCATTATCTTTGAAATAGTATCCCATCCCAGAAAGTGCAAAAGTGCAAGAAAGAAAAGCTAACCAGGATGATTGGAGAGGAGGGGGATTATTAACATCTTCTACGTAGCATAATGTAAGCAGACGAGATGGCAAAAGGGGCAGGATTTTAAACCAAAATCCTGCCATTCTAATAATAATATTAGTTAAAATAGAATCCATTCCCATCTCTAAGCTCAGAAAAGATGCAGGAGTTGAGGGAGGAAGAGCCAGAAGAGCCCTAAAAAACTTTTTCTAAGGTATGTCTACATCATTACTAGTGGCATAACCCCATACTTCAGTGCCATATAAGATCTGAGAGGTAACTTTGGCTTTATATGCTGATAAGAATCCCTAATAATAACTGGATTGGATTCCAAATCCAATGTTCTATGGCTCTCCTGGCCACTGCTCCCACATCTGTATATCTACCAAACCCAGTTACCTCTAAGGAGATAGCTGTGGAACTGCAAGCCTTTAATGCATTTATCTGACCTGTGCTATTTAATTTCCTTACCTCTCCTATATACCTTTTAAGTCATACATGGAGAAAGCAATGTAGTTTGGTATGAAACTTCTCATTGGGTCCTAAAGCTATCCACAACTGTAACCAGAGCCCCATATGAGTTTAGGTGGAACACAAACTAAAAATGATGTCAAACTGAGGGCATTGAAGAGTAATCTGTAAATGAAGTCATCCATATCATGTTAGATGGTCCCTCTATGAATGAATTCCATTAAGAGAATACCTTAAGGCTAACTATGGAAGACAAGCATGCCAGTGTTTCTGCTTCCCTCTGTGAGTTGACTCTTACCGTTTGTAGTATGGCTGTGGTGGTTGTTTGAATATAAGTCAGTTCCATGTCAGACGAATGCTGTTTTTAACACTGCTTTTCTGAGTTTCTAACATTCAGTTTTGCTTGCTATTTTTATCTATAAAATATGTTGATGAGGTAATATGCACTCTACCATACTGAAGTTTTTCATGTAGGGTTTAGTTAATGTTTGTAAAGCACTTGAAATATGACAGGCAACTTTTCTCATGATGTTTGAGGAGGTGGCATGTAGCAGCAATTCTCACCCTTCTTAAATAAGTGGACCACTTCTTAAATAAGAGAACCTTTCAAGGGCCTCACTCCTCCCCGAACTTTTGCTTCCTCACACTCCCAGAGGCAATTATATAGGTTGTTTACATGACAGCAATATCAGACCACTCTAAAGGAGGCCAGATGAGAGTAAATTTACTGTCCTCGGATGGTTGCTGCTGTTTGGTGACATCCTGTCTTTTTTGCATCTGTGCTGTTTACTTCCTCTCCCTAGGATTAGAGCTTTGCATTGATTACTACCAAATCTTTCCTGGTTTGCTCCAGTACCCTTTGCTTTAATCTCTGCAGGTTTCCTTGCAGTTTGTTTCCCATGTCCTGTGTGCCTGTAATGCATTGTGTTCATGCCAGAATAACACCCATCCTTGAAAAACATGAGGCAACCACTTAGGATGCAGAAATAAACTATTGTGTGTGCAGTCGTTCAAAGAAGCTACCAGAAACCTTTAAAAAAAAGCCTTTGTCTTAGGCATCAACTACTAGGAGGCCTCGCTTCACAACACCTGAGAAATGGTCCTGTCATGGTGCCAGGCAGCTACACTTCAGAATACAGGGAAATGACAGGAAAAGGCGGTTGGGGATGTGGAAGCACAAGGGAACTTGGAGTGAGATTGTGGATCTAGAATTTCCCCTGCCATAGGGAAGGCTCCTTATTAATTGTCCTTTTCTCTCTTCACGTAGGTGATGGACAGCTCAATGCCCCTTATTGGGGAGCACGTGGAGGAGGACAGGCAGCTCATAGCTGATCTAGTTGTCTCCAAAATGGCTCAGCTTCTTGTGACTGCAGGATCTATGCCCTCACCTCTAAGGCCTTGGGTAAGGACAGGCAGAGCCTTTCAGGCAAGCTAATGTTTTCACATGCTCTCATGGGTGCTGGGCCAATCAAATGCCTCAGGAGACTGAACACTACTTTACTGCTGGGAAGAGATGTCACGCCATGGAGTGTACAGGATAGTCCTCTGTTACTGGTTCAGGGGGAGCTCTTCCAGAAATCTTTTATGGTGTGTCCATGAAAAATGTGTTTCTCCGTGTTACCATGGAACTGTTGTCTTAGTCTAAAGCATTCATTGGTTTTATGTATCGATACACATAACTGCACCTTGTGACTTGGTGCAGACTTACCATGAGTACACATCTCTATAAAAAGAAGTATCATTAGAAACAAAGACTGTCAACACTTTGCTGGGAAGTGGAGACAATGATGGGGGAAGTTGATGTGGGAGTGGAAGCAGAAGGGAACAGTAGGAACATCTGTGCAAGCAAAGGGGCAGTTATTGCTATGGTGAGTTAGGCTGGGCAGCACGGTGGCAGGAAATGATAATATGCCCAGTGAGGTGCTATGAGAGGTGACAGAACAGTGAACTAGGAAGGCAGAATCAATTTTATAGCATGGCGTAAAATAAATTCAGTAAATCAGACCTGTGCCAGGCAAAGGCTGGATGGATTATATCCTCCTCCCTCTAGGGAAAGTGAAGTCTGATATTTTTTGCAGGGATTATAATGAAAACACAGAGAATAGGAAGATATTCTAAGATGATCACCAGCAACACATGATTCAATCCCTTATAAAACCAAACCAAGTGGTCTTGTTCACTGTTGATGAAGCCTCTGAGGCTCTTTAGAGGCATCTGATGCCATTGGAGTCAGCATGGATGCTGCTTAGGAAAACAATGAGTCTTTCAGAAGGCAAATGTACTGTTGAAAAAAAAAGGAATGAGGAAAGTGAAAAAGTAAACTAACATGGCTAAATGGCAAGGTTTGAGAACATATTGCAGAAAAACAGAAATCCATCAAGATAAGGAAATATGACCCTAGTGAAGCCACTGAACAGAGGTATTAATTACAGCAGGCAATAAGTAATAAGGAATTGGAGCCAAGTTGAATTTTGAAAAGTGAATAACTAGAAGGGTTAGAACAAAACAAGAGATCCTTTACGAGAATCTGAAACAAAAAGCCAGTAAAGAAATGGTGTGTTTTCTGGATCATCAGGAATTGGATAGAACAAATACAGAAGATAAGGACACTTCTGAGAAACCAATTTCTTTGCACCAGTCTCCCTGAGGACATCAGAGAGGTAGCTGGAGATGAAGTACTCCCAGAGACTTAAGTGACAGATGAGCTACTGATGCAAAGTGATATTTATAAAAAAAGTGATAAGTCAGGGAGCCAAATTCTTACGTCTAAGAGTTCTGATGGAGCTCAGAGTGGAGTGGCTAAATTACTAATGAAAACATGTAATTTCTTAGTAAGAACAGCTACTGTTTCAGGAATGGAGCATAGCAAATGTATGTAAACTAATGTTTAAAACAGGTTCTAAGGATGATCTAAGAATTTATAGACTGGTAAACTTGCATCTGCTCCTGACAAATTGTCTGAAACATCCATTACAAACAGATAACAGAATAACAAAAAGTTGGTAGATCATGATCTGATTGGGTCTGAAAGTCACAACTTCTTCGAACTTTTATCTTGCACCATTCCTAGAATTCGTTATTCCTTCTCTAGTATCTCACTGAGCATTCTTCCAGAAAGTAGCGAGTGACTAGCTACCCAGATCAAGGACAACAAGAATTCCTTTTTTTCCACCCCATTCTCATTAAAAAACTAGGGGACTGTGGTGTCAACACCCACACAGTCAAATGAGTCACCAACTGGCTGGAGGGCCGCACCCAGAGAGTGGTGGTGGATGGGTCATTTTTGACCTGGAGGGATGTGAACCGTGGGGTCCCCCAGGGCTTGGTCCTGGGGCCTGCACTGTTCAACATCTTCATCAGCAACTTGAACGAGGGGATAAAAAGCACCCTGTTCAAATTCGCAGATGACACTAAGATGTGGGGAGAAGTGGGCACGCTAGAAGGGAGGAATAGGCTGTAATCAGACCTGGACAGGTTACAGGGGTGGGCGGTTGAGAACAGGATGGGTTTCAACACTGACAAGTGCAAGGTACTGCACTTGGGGAGGAAGAACCAGCAACATACCTACAGGTTGGGGAACTCCCTTCTCGTCAGCACAGAGGCAGAAAAAGATCTCGGAGTCATTATTCATACCAAAATGAATATGGGCCAGCAGTGTGGGGATGCACTCAGGAAGGCCAACCATAGCTTGCTGTGCATCCACAGATGCATCTGGAGCAGGTCCAAGGAGGTGATCCTCCCCCTCTATGCGGCACTGGTCAGGCCACAGCTGGAGTACTGCATCCAGTTCTTGGCACCGCACTTCAGGTGGGATGTGGACAACATGGAGAGGGTCCAGAGGAGGGCCACGCACATGATCAGGGGGCAGCAGGTCAGGCCATACATGGAGAGGCTAAGAGACCTGAACCTATTCAGATCCACAAGAAAAGGCTGAGAGGGGATCTAGTGGCCGTTTACAAACTGGTCAGAGGGGACCAGCAGGCATTGGGGGAGTCTCTGTTCCCCAAAGCACTCCCAGGAGTGACAAGAAATAATGGTCACAAGCTGGCAGAGGGTAGATTCAGGCTAGACATCAGGAGGTGCTACTTCACTGTCAGGGCAGCTAGCATCTGGAACCAACTTCCAAGAGAAGTGGTGCTGGCTCCTACCATGGGAGTCTTTAAGAGGAGGCTGGATGAACACCTCGCTGGGGTCATTTGAACCCAGTACTCTTTCCTGCCATGGCAGGGGGTCGAACTTGATGATCTGCTCAGGTCCCTTCCAACCCTACCAACTATGAAACTATAGTTATATCTATGTTCTACCTTGGGTATTTTCCATGCTTCTAGGCTTTGCTGGTTGCCCCTCCACCTCCTCCCCTGTTTTCTGCTACATGTCACGGTTTTTTTAAGCCTTCCCACAGGCATTGATGTGAAGGGAAGAGAGGGGAGCAGGAGGAAAGCCTGGAGGGACAGGTACAGGAAGTGCTTACCTCCAGTGTGGGGAGAGGCCAACCCAGTGGAGAAGACAAGCTGATGAGGTTTTGGAGCATATGCTCCTTCCGTATTGGTGGAAGAAGCCCCCAGACTGGTAATTCTGGCCCCAGAGAGGAGCCACAGAAAATAGAGGTGACCAGAGCTGGGAGCTTTGGCAGTGGTTGATCCCCTGTTAACCACTGCAGAGAAGGTCCTCAGGGGACCAGAAGAGCACCAGCTGCATTTAAGGAAACCCATGCTAGGGAGTGGAGTGGGACTGCTGGGCCCATGAAGCAGGGGCTGGAGGAGGAGGTGAGTGTGAAAGAGTGAAAACAGCCAACACCCTGAGTGAACAGGGAAGGTTATTACTCAATATGCATTCACCTCCCGACAAGTAACAAGAAACATCGAAGTGTGGCAAGTGACAGATGGGTATTACAGGTTGGTATTTGCAGAACCTTCCAGTTCTCCCCAGGGCTCAGCTCAACAAAGTGCCAGGCCATTGGGGAGCATGGCCATATAGCACCTATACTTGACAATTGGGTGTTGGATACAACCAAGGCTAGGGACTTTGACTGGGGGATGCCAATGCTCCTGCTTGGACCCAAGCTGGATGTTCCTGGCTAGAGGATCTTGCCCTTCCACTCAGTGTCAGACCGGTTGCCTTATTTGGGATCAGGAAGTAATTTTACCCTGTAGTCAGGTTGATATGGATGGGGGTAGGGGGAAGAAGGGGGTGATGCCTTCCTTTGTAGTAGGGCATGTGGCCCTCTATCTGGGATCTCTTAAGCATATATAGAAAACATTTCATAGAAGCAGGACATTGCCTGTTGGGGATTGCCTGCTTTACCTGTAGTAGGTTAGGGTGTTAGGCCTGTGTTGTTTCAGGGTTGATGTGTTATGTAGAGTTTATATTATTGTCTCTATGGGAGAGTTTGAATAGGAATGATCCTGCCTCAGGCAGGGGGTTGGACTAGATGATCTCTGCAGGTCCCTTCCCGCCCCACTTCACTATGATTCTCTATGATTCTATGATCAGTAACAGAGTCCTTGTTTTCTGTCTGTAAGCTAATTTATGGTCTATAGCAAGAATGTACCTTTTACCCCATGACTACTAAGTTTCTTTAGTACCCATCCTGTTCTCATCCGCCCACCCCTGTAACCTGTCTAGGTCTCATTGCAGCCTATTCCTCCCTTCTAGCGTGCCCACATCCCCCCACATCTTTGTGTTGTCTGCGAATTTGAACAGGGTGCTTTTTATCCTCTTGTCCAAGTTGCTGATGAGGATGTTGAACAGTGCAGGCCCAAGGACCGAGCCCTGGGGGACCCCACTGCCCACATCCCTCCAGGTCAAAAATGACCCATCCACCACCACTCTCTGGGTGCGGCCCTCCAGCCAGTTGGCGACCCATTTGACTGTGTGGGTGTCGACACCACAGTCCCCTAGTTTTTTAATGAGAATGGGGTGAGAGACAGTGTCAAAGGCCTTCCTAAAGTCCAGAAAGACTACATTCACTGCTACCCCTGTGTCTAAGGATTTTGTGACTTGGTCATAGAAGGCCACCAGGTTGGTCTGACAGGACCTGCCTCTAATGAACCCGTGTTGGTTGCCCCTAAGCATAATCTCCCCTGCTAGCCCCTTGTGGGCATGCGCCAGGATAATTCTCTCAAAAAACTTACCCAGGATCGAGGTAAGACTAACTGGCCTATAGTTTCCTGGGTCCTCCTTCCTCCCTTTTTTGAAAATGGGAACCACATTGGCCCTCTTCCAGTCCTCTGGCACCACACCAGAGGGCTTTTGTGCCCTCTTGCCTCCTTTGATCCATGTTGGGATTACCTCCCTTTGGGCTTGGAGGACCGTCTCCTTAAGAAATGACCACTCTTCTTGGACACCCAACTCCCCTCCCCTCTGGGACCTCAGTGCCTCCCCGACTATTCTCCTTACCTCATTGAAGTCCGCCCTCCTGAAGTCCAGAGCTGCTGCCTTGCTGCAGGCCTTTGCCACCTTGCGCTGGATGGTGAATTCCAGCAGGCGATGATCAGCCCTGACCAATGGCTCTCCAGGCTTTTCTTGAACACCTCCAGTGATGGAGTCCACAACTTCCCTAGGCAGTCTGTTCCACTGCCTCACTGTTCTAACAGTGACATTTTTTCTGGATATCCAATTTAAACTTACTTTGCTGCAACTTCAAGCCATTAGTCAGCATCCTCCTACCTGCAGCAAACAAGAAAAGGTGCTTTCCCACTTCTTTATGGCAGCCCTTCAAGTATTTGAAGATCCATGTTCACCATAGCAAGGTTAACAATAGTAACTTCAAATTTTGTATTGGTGCTGTTACATTTAAAAGGGTGTGACTTGGGCTGAATGAGGGACAAGATGCTAATGAAACTCTTATTCTCTGTTATAAAATGAAATGATTGAGTGTGTTCCAAGGTGTAGGCAGGTTACCTAGCCTTCTGGCTGGCTTTCTTCCCTGAGGAGTTTCTCAGCTGGTCTTCCCAAATAAAAGTCTTTAAGCAACAAATGAGCAAACATATAAACAAACAAAATCAGACCCTGCTGCTCTGTTCTGGACACAAAGATGGGAGCACCTTTGGCTCTGGCCCCAGCACAATAGCCTGACCCCTCCACATAGCAAGCTATTGTGCTCACAATCCACTTCCTCCTCCTCCCCCACTTACCCTTCTGGTAGCTTTTTTAAAGCCCCTAACAGGACACTCCCTATCCCCACAGCTGGGCTTTCTCAACAGGTCAGACTGTTCCCTCTGGCTTTCTCTTATTGTGACAGAAAAAGCCAATGGTTTTACAAACCTTATGGTTTTACAAACCATAAGGTTAAGGCATGCCCATTCTGTAGGCAGTGGCACACAAGGCAATGATATAGCTAGCGTTACATCCAGCTGCCTTTGACTTCCCAACTTAAGTGGCCATGTAACCTTTTACAACCATTTGCTTTGATATAAGACTAAAGGGGCTTGATTTCATGTCTGTGGAGTTGTAGCAAGATGCCATAATTGCACTGCTGATGAACCCCTTATTGTGAACTCCGGCAGCACAGCCCAGGCAGAGGAAGAAGAGCAAAGCCAGACTAGAGATCCCTTCATGGGTGTTGTTGACATATTGGAAAGCTATGTGTGGGACAGCAGTCCTGCCCGCTGACATTTAGGAAACCCCTTATTGTGATAGCCACCACTAAAAAAATCTTTTTAACCCTTTATTAAAGAGACAGAGGGAAAGGAGGAAAAACATGGCATTTAGAATATAAGGTATTATGGAAGATTATTTTTCTTTATAATATCCTAAAATATCTATTCCTTTTTCCTTTACCTGTAGATTTTTTTTTTTTGATAAGGAGAAGCCCTTATTGATTGTTGTTTAGATAATATTTTAGATGGCATTAACTATACTTTTTGCAGAAAGAGAAAAAGTTAATTGAAATGGTCTGGAGCTGGTCTTGCAGCTGTTGAAGTTTGACCCTGTTTTCTTTAAAAGGCAAGTAGTCAAGAGAGAGAAAAGCATAGCAAAGAGAAAAAATGCAGCTTCTCACTCTGGCACAGATTTTCACTTGTAACATGGCTGCTGGAGAAGTACTGGCATATCACATGGCTTTATCAGCCCCTTCAAGACTGAGACCTGAATGGACCAGTGTAAGGCAGTTTATGGAATTGTTTTAGCTGCTTCTCTAGTAATATGTAAACAGCAGTATTGCAAAAGGTGGTGCCATTTTGGCTGGTTAAGTCAGCTGAGTATTAGATGGAAGATAAAGTGAGAGAGAAATAAGGTGGAGAAGGAAAATGACACATGAAGATGGGTGACTTGCAGAATCCTATTTGTTGAGTAACCCTCAGATAAGCTATGTCTAAGATGGGTTGGCATCCTCACCCCATTAATGTTAACTAACTGGAGCATATTTCAGTGTTTTTAATTATAAACATTTCCTCCTGTTTCTGGCTCATTGTCCTGCAAACCCAGGACTTTCTCAGAAGCCTTGAAGATCTTTTATCAGTGTCCTTTTAATGTAAGCAGTCCACTTTGTACCGGTCTATTTGTCTCCAACTTTCCTGACTTTCCTAAACAATTTTATGTAGCAGGCTTAGTTAGACAATAGCCTTGGACAATTTAGGGCACAGGCCTTTGCACAACAGACCCGGTTGTTTAATATATTTATAAACTATCGGAAGGAAGGAAGGTGGTGAGCAGAATGATAACTAATTCTACAGATGACACCAGGTTGTTCAGGTTAATCAGAAACAGGGAGGACTGTGAAGAACTTCAGAGAGACTTAAACATGCCAAGTCAGCACAATGGCAAATGATATTCAGTGCTGATAAATACAAAGTAAAGCACACGAAGGGGTAGGAGGGGTGGATAAAACTATCCAGATCCTGTGCAGGGTTCTAAATTAACTGTATTGGCTCAAAAAAGGGATTGAGGCATCTTTGCAGACAGCTCAGTAAGAACCTCTGTTCAGTGTATAGCTATGGCAAAACGTATCAAACCACCAGGTGGTAGGACACATACAAGAATGAGACGGTAAACAATACACAGACACTTATAATGGCTTTATATAAAGGCAGTGGTGTTACTATAGGTAATTGTACCTAATTATACCTGACCAGAACTGAAGGGAGTTCTGAGGAGAGTGATAAAAATGATCAAGGGCCTGAATACATTCCAGCGAAGGTAGATTAGCAGTTTCTGTTCTCACTGGTTCTTGACACAAGAACAAGGAGACATGCAATGAAAGTGAGAAACGGACAGAAAGAAATACCTTTTTGGTCAACATAGAATTAAACTTGAGAACGCATTGCTGCAGGATGTCCTGCGGGGCAAAGAATGTAGCAAGATCCAAAACAGGATTGGACATTTATATCAATAGCAAAGACTTCCAGAATGGTTATAATTATACCAGTTGTGTGGTACAGATATTAAATATTCAAGCTTTGGAGCATAAGATGATCTGTAACTGTTGGAGATCAGGATGAGAAACAGTGTCCTCATCAGGTTACCCCACAGCTGCCTACTATGGGCTGCTTATATCTTCTCTTGAAATGGTTAGTACTGGCTGCTGACTAAGACAGAAGAATGGCATAGATGGACTTTGTGCCTGATCTACTTCAACAGTTTCTGGCTTCCTAAATGCACTAATTAAATATGTTAACTTCACTATCATTCTCTCTTAGCAAACAGTGTCAGTTCTTTTTTCTAGTCATCTCTCCAACACCAAACTATGGACTTAATGGACAAAATGCTGGAGTGTGTGTGTTTAGAAAATACTACAATAGTCTAAACCTCTCTCAATCACTCCTAGACTTCTCTGTTGAGATATTCTGTTGATTGTAATGATTGTTTTTGCAGCCTCAGCAAGTCCAGCCTCAGCCAATGAAATCACAGATGCAGCCTCAGCCTGGACCCCAGCTTGGACAACTGTCCCAGCCACGACCACCTCCTCAAGGTACTATATTCTATAACCAATAGCATAGAAGCCCTATACCAGTGATTCCCAACCAAGGTGCCTCAATATCCTCTCAAGGGTGCCACGGGGTGCTGTGCAATGTTAGTACCGTTAAGTTTACAAACATGATTCACAAGATAAACCCAGAGATTTCAAATCGAAATCCATAGTTGTGGTCTTTAAGGGTTCTTTGCAACAGAAAAATGGCTATGTTATTTTTGGTAATAAAAAAAACTGAAAACTAAGAGCTGGCATTTTTCGCCTATTCAGGGGTACCTTAAATCTAAAAATGTTGACAGCTACTGCCCCAGATGGATCAATTTAGCATCCAGTTCAAACGATACAGAAATATTTCATCACTGAAATTGCTGCCAGTGCCATAGTGAAGTAAGCAGCTATTTAATAGTTCACAGCAATGCTCCACAACAGTTCAGGACAGGAAATAATGCAGAAGAGTACATGCATTTGAAAATGAAGCTAGAATTGCAAAGTGGAGTTGCCTGAACTGGAATTTGGGCAGGACACTGGAATAACAACTTTACCCTTGCACCAAGTTCTTACAGGATCTTTACTAGGTATTAGGCTGCACTTGGATAAAATATTATGGAGCACTCTTTTGTCTATTTTCACTTGTCAAGAGCATAAATTTGTGTCTGTAGAGTGGTTAAAAAGTCACATCCAACTTCTGCTTTGAGGCTCTCCTACCTAAGAAATGCTGAAGCATCCACCTACTGATAATGGGATAGTAAAAAGGCACAGCTAGTGATATGGTATAAAGAGGCATAGCTGGTGATACGGATAGTAAAGAGGCATAGCTGGTGATGTGATATACAAGTGCCATATCAGCCCTATCCAGAGAAGGAGCTGCTGATTCAAACGAGCAGACACTGCTTCCATTATGTGGCAGGGGAGCTCATTTTCCCACTGATTCCAGCCTTCCTCTCTCACAGTTCAAGCTTATGTATAATATTCACTATGGACAAGAAATGGAGAGTGCAGCACCTTAAGATGGATCACAAGGGAGAGTGCAGCACCTTAAGATGGCTCTACTGGGGGGAAAGGAAGGCAGTGGTTAAAGGCAACCGTAACAACTCCAGAGATGTGGATGCGATGCCGGTGGCATACAAATGAATGGTGACTGGTGTCCATAACTGATTTGTTCCTAATTTCTCTGCATGAAATGAGCCCAAATATTTCTCTCTTTATTGGGCCCATGCATCTGCTCCTTGTTTGATGCATGTCTTCTGCACCCTGTATCTGTCTCATGTATATGTTCTTTTCAGGAGGTCCACGCCAGCCTCAGGGATCTCCATCTTCCCGGACAGGAGCACCTCCCCAACAACGGCTCTCTCCTCAGGGACAGCAGCCCCAAAGTCCCCAGTCCAGCTCACCTCAACAACAGAGGTCACCTGGATCCCCACAGCAATCACGATCAGCCACTGGGACCTCCCCAGTTCAGGCCTCCAAGCCAGGCACCTTCCCTCCACAACAGCCTCGGCCCCCTGCGCAAGGACGGGCTCCTGGTCCACAAAGCCTGGGTGAAATGTCCAAGCAGCAGGGCCCTCCACATCCACATCTAAAGTAGGTACCCTTGAAGCTAGTAGATTTGGAGAAGGGGCTGTTGCCAAAAAGGCCTTAGCTTGGCACAAATGTCAGCTCTTCTCGGAGCCCCATTGCCTGACAGCTCAGAGATGAAGGCCTAGGCAACAGTGGCATACTTGGGGCATGTCTGATTGTTTCTCAGAGGGGAAAAAGAGGTTCTCTGAGTCTCAAAGATTTCACATTTTCTTTTCATTCACTCCCATGCTCCTTTCTCCTTGCCCCTCCTCCCCAGCACATCCCCAATAACTCAACACAGCTGTCACTCTCTCAGACAAGGCATATTCCCCTCAGAGCCTCATGTGCCCAAGGGATTTAGACAAGTCACTCATTTACTTTTCTCTGGGATTAGGGTTTACACAAGACTCTTTAAAAATTTCCCACCTTGGAAGCAAACTTGCGAGCACTAGGATGAATTGGGCTGTATGCAGTTGGTCACGACTGATGTAAGCACTTGGTTGGAGTAGAGCAGGCCTACACAATACAGTGCTTAAATCCTTGATAGTTTCTCTTTGTTGGTACCTTTGTTAGAATCATAGAATCATAGGGCTGGAAAGGACCCCAAAGGATCGTTGGGTCCAGCCCCCTGCATGAGCAGGAAAGACGTCTGAGGTCAAAAGACCGCAGCCAGGTGGCTGTCCAGTCTTCTCCTGAAGACCTCTAGGGTAGATGATTGCACCACCTCTAGGGGGAGCTTGTTCCATAGTCTGGACACCCTAGTTGTAAAGCGGCTTGTGCTACTGTTTAGAGGGACAGTATCTTCCATGAGTTTGTGGCCGTTGTTTCTAGTTTTCCCCCAGGGCGCCCTGGTGAACAGTTGTTCACCGAGCCACTGATGTACGCCTCTGATATAGCAGTAAGCCACAATCAGGTCCCCTCTCAGTCTTCTTTTCTTTAGGCTGAAGAGTCCAAGATCCCTCAGCCTCTCCTCATATGCCTTGCCATGCAAGTCCCTGATCATGTGGGTCGCCCTTCTCTGGACCCTCTTGAGCGTGGAGCAAACATGGAAGCAGCAGCAGTGGGAAATGTTTCCAAGAAGTATTTCATGCAAGCAAGGCAGTGTCGTCACAAGAACAAATGGGAATAAACTGTCCACAGATACATTTAGGCTGTATATTAGAAGAAGGTCCCTAGCCATCAAGGCCGCATCCATACAAACGCAGACATTTGTTTCCCCAGGGACAAGTAGCAGTGGCACACCTTGCCATGAGCATTCTGGTGTGCGGTAGGTTACCCTGGGTGGGGTAGAAGAGGCTGGGGCCAGAAACTGTGCTGGCCCCGGCAGTCTTACCTGGGGTCCTGGGAGCCTTGTGGAGCTTCAGCTGCAGTGCTCCTGCAGCAGGGAGCCTGGCCAGCAGCCAGAGTGTGACTCCAGCTGGCCAAGCTCCAGTTTTGGGTAGTGTGTGTTGCCGCCATGTGCACCACCTCACTTTTTTTTGGCGTGGGTTTTTTTGACCCTGGGATCAAAGGTCCAAAGGTCTGGGACTAAAGGAACAAAGGTCTAGAATAGTCAATTGGAGAAGTGGGTGAGAACAGATTAAATACCCTTAAAATGGAGCTTGATATGGTTATGTACAGGATTACCTGAGGTGGCTGCATGTAGCTGGACTTGATGACCCAGAAGTCCTTTCCAGTCCTATGTTACTGGACAAGGCCTAACAGGCTTGGTGCACTGCTAATTATACAAACCCTCAGATAAGGTATGATTGGGTTTCCTGCCAAATGAACCAACGGACTCTTAAATCTGGCCTCAGCAGCTTTTGCCAGGGGGCAAGTGAGAGCTTGGAAATGTGCCTGATCCTCTGAGAGAGCTGCCCAGAGCATGAACCATTAAGGTGGCTTTGAAAGTAAGCTCTCATCCTGCCAGAGGCAGTAATCCCTTGGTAGGGTTAGGCCTTCACCTTTTTCACTTGCTTGTTTTGCATTTTTATTATTTGTTTGTTGAGCTTTTTAAACAACAGGTTTGCTGCAAGGTATGTATTACATATTTCAGGTGGGGGAGTCACAAGCCAGAACCAGTAAGGGGAGTACAGGGAGGCACCACAAATGTTGCTGGATATGGCCAGCTGCTCAGTTTAGCTGTCATGGTATTCAGTGGAAGTCATTCCAATCACTTTAATGAGAGATCAGTTCAAATAACTGCTATTGATTTGTGAGTTTGTTTGTTTTTTTTCCTTTAAATGAAGGCTTTGAAAATCCTTCCTCAACTTTCCCACCGCTCTGAACATAGACTGGACCATGAATATCAGTCATTCCCTCCCTGTAAAGGACCCCTGTGACTTCCCAGTGAGACACTGCCCTTTTCAGTCCCTTATTGTAGTTTTAAACTTAACTACTGCAATTGCAACACACAGCATCACACAGCCAGCTTTAAACTACCACCTTCTCCCACCCTTAGTGCCTGGATGAAACCTCAGATTCTTGCTGAGCACAAATCCTCTTTCTGTTTCAGCAAGTCCCAGTCCTTGACAAACACCTTCAGCATATCTGACTCATCTCAGCGGGGGAATGCCAGTGAAGATGAGGCCAAAGCTGAAACCATCCGCAACCTGAGGAAGTCATTTGCTAGCCTGTTTTCTGATTAATAGCCTTGAAGTCAAACCAGTGATTTTGTTAGCCCACGTTCTTCATATCAACCTGCCCGATGTCATCCAGGAATTTACTCAGTGGTAAATAATGGTTCATGCAGAATCTGAACAGAACCCCGAAAGAGATCTTAGCTTATTCCCTGGGTAAAAAGGAAGTTAGAAATCTGTACATCTTTCCATTTTAATTGAAGGATTGTTCCAACATCGATCAGAAAAGTGATAACGTAAAAACACTGCACTTTCTTACTTGACCCATCCCTTCTTTGTGTGTACATAGTCAGTTTGCTTGAATAACCCAAATTATTTAGAAGTTATTTATATTCCTATTCTGCCTCTCAGAACCCGACACGAATAGGGGTGAGCAAACTAGCCTGTCTGTTGCCTTGCATATAATCTATAGAAGTGTTAACAACTCAATTCCAATTACAGAATCTTTATTCTTCTTGAAGCTGCGCCAGAAAGTGTGTCAGCTGATTTCAGGTGGAAATATTTAGGACCAGTAATTAGAATAAGCATCAGTTTACTTGTAAAGTAAGTCTTTTTGATCTGGAAATCATGGCAACATAATGAATTTGGAACCTGATGAAGCCAGCTTTACAAAGTCACTTTTCTGAGCAAAACCATATTTCAAGTCAAACTTATGTCTTGAATATCAGTAAACTCCAGAGATCACATGAGCAAGGCTTTATGATAGACGGGTCTGCTCAGGATCATTTTTTCAAAAGCAGTTTAAATGTCTCTGTTTCATGTCTTGAGTTTATGTTCCTTGTATGTGTTTCCTGATTTCCAAAAGAAAGGTGTCATAGTCTAATCCTGCAGCTGTAACTCAAAAATAAACCAGAAAGTGGGACTTGCACACGTCTTGCAAAAAAAGCTTGATAATTTATGTTCGAATACAGTTCACACAAATTCCAGCTAAAACCCTTCTAAGCCATTGAGTCTGAGTAATCTGATGACTTGTTGGTTACATCTGCTTAAATGTGTCCTTTGAGGGAAGTGTAATTAATAGCAGAATGCGTAAAGTGTTCATAGCTGGTATTGACTGTTCCGTGGTACAGAATGGATAGAGCTAAGGGAGGAAATCCTGGCCCCAGTGAAGTCAGTGCCACAACCCTCATTGACCTTGGTAATGTCAGGATTTCACCCCCTGCAGTTAGCACAGGGTGAGAGACCTGTGACTGGACGTCGTCTCCTGGAGAACCATGTTACGTGAGTAAGGGAAGCCTCAGGGCATCACATAATTTACATGTAAAGGTGCATGTACAGTCAGGTCACAGCTGGGACACACCTGTATCTGATCACCACGTTGGGGTGACTGTCCTAATGAACATCCTTTGAGCAAGGTACTGATCAGTATTAGGGGGACTCCAAGAGATCATTTTTACTTGGAGAAATCCAACGAGACCAGTTCCCTTCTGACATGACCTTGCTGACTACTGTTGTTTTGGATTTTTTTTTAAACCAACCCCAATATACAACCTCAGGGCTGGACTCGAGTTCATGGCCCCTTTTGAAGCTCATGTGGGGTTCAGTTCAGGCACACAATTAGGGCAAATACAGATATTACACTTTTACCAGTATAAATGATCAGAAACCGGTCCATACCTGTAATAGAAGTTCAGTGCACACAGATTGGTTTAAAAATGGTGGAAGCTGGTCTCCACCAATGGGCAAACGTGTGTTCTGTTCGCTACTGATCTAAACAATGCCACTTACAGAAAACTGCATAACTTAGATTGATTTTGCCTTGGGCTTTTTGAATGTACGTACCTAGCCTAGGGGTATTCATAGATCAGATCAGGACTGGGCAAAGTCCCAGATTAGGGTCACAGCAGACTCCATTTTCCAGCAGCCCATGCCCTGTTGCTGTGGCCAGTTTCCATGGAGACCCCAGAAGCAGTGCAGCCATGACAGCATGGGGCCAGGGTTTCAATGGAGACCAGCCCCAGCAGCACTGGCAGAGCACATGGCAGGGCGGGGAGCTGCTGCGGGGCCGAGATACTGCAGCAACAGGAGCTCTGGACCACTGTCATCTGCCCAATCGTATGCCCTGCCAGCACTGCTGGGGCTGGTCTCCAAGGAAACCCTGGCCCCACACCATCACAGCTGCACCGCTACTGGGGTCTCCATAGAAAACAGCTGCAGCAACCTGGGCAGGGGATGCTGGGAAATGGAGTCTAACCACTGGCCAGATCTCCAATTTAGCCCACCCCTGGATTAGATACATTTCACCATACAGCTCAGTTTGTGGTTTAATGCTGTGCTGTAATCTGAAATGGCATTGAAAAACCCAGATAAACAAGCGAGGCTGCAGCTTTGCTCTCTTGGACTTTACATCAAGGCTGGCAACACTACCTGCAGGGCACCTGTAATGAATGGGTAGAACTAGTGCAGCACAAAAAGCTCCTAATTGTCCTCCTGACTGGTCTTTGTGAGCAAAATGGCTTTGGTGACCTATGCATTTTCAGGCTGGCCACCATGCACTGGGTCCATTTGGCACCTCATTGGAGAGCCATTTAAGCCAATGATTTGTGCCTGGAGTTTAGTATAAAAATGGAAAATAAACACTCCTAATCCATTTTTTTTTCTCTAGCTACACATTGCTTTTCCAGGTTTGCTAAGCAGCTAAACATGGTGCATCATAAATACACATTTATTGCTCCCCCGTATGAACGAGAGAGAACAGATCCTGCTGTTTTGCAGCCTCCACAGCACTGCAGGGTGATAAATGACCTGGAGCACATGCTGTCCCACTGACAAGAAAAACAGCTGATTAACAGGCTCCATTTTTTTTGGAGAGGAGGTAATCCAGCTCCCTCACCAAAGATGGGTCACACCCCATCTGACTTCTCCTTCTTCCTCCCTCAGAACTGCTGAGGAGTCAATGTTTCCAAGGTACATCACAGATAAAGAAAAAGGCTGCTTATTGAAGGGCTTCTCAGCTGCTCCCCACCACCTCTCCCCTTCTACACATGCACACACACACACACGCACACCCACAACTAACTCACACGCTTATCTTCCTTTTTCCAGCACTATCTATGCAAAACTTCAATAAATAGGGGACTAGTCAGATCAACCCAAAGTAGTCATTATAACTGTAGCAGCTGGATCACTTGGTGATGCCAGCAGGGCACTCACTTCCCGATAGCTATGATGATAGGAAAACAGCGTTGACTCAGTATACAACTCAGTATGCAAAGCCAGTATGAAAGTTATAGGCTGGTCTCTTCTGGCCCCCACATCCCGACCTAACATTCAGCACAGGCTACAGCTTTCCAGCTCCTAATTCCTGCTTCAAACTCAATTATGCGATTAAACTAAGCTAGAGTATACCTTTTAGCAAGACATTCTATCTTGATGTAGAGTCATGTAAAGGAGAATCCACTGCATCATTCTCGTGGATAATTAGTTACCATCATGGCGAAAATTACACTACACAAAAGCTCCCGGAGTTCTGTAATTTTCAGGAAACCTATGTAACCCCCAGTTGCACGGCCAGCAATGTCAACTGAATTGAGAGAGAGATTCCAGGCAAGTGCATGGCATTACAAGATCTTAAGAGATTTGTGTATATTTTATGTTTATTACTATCGACCTCTAACTCTATCTGTATTCACTGTGCTATGATACTACTTGAGCCCTGAGAGAGACCAAAGGCTAAATGAACAAGCCATCACTTACTTATTTGAAAAGAACGAAGGAAAGTCAGAGGCAGTGATATCTGGGAATGCAACTATTTTATTTTAAGAGTCAGTTTAAGGTGACACTCAAAATTAAATCTTAAATAAAGTTTGGCCAATGCTGTAGCTCCCACTTTCATTTAATTCCTCAAAAGTTCTGGCTAGGCAGAAGTGCTGTAAAAGAAAACCTGAACCAAATTCACAAGTTACTCATTCCTCTACTGAAGTCAAAAACATCATGTTTCTACCGGGTGCTCTGGAAAGAACAGCACCGGGAAGGAACATTAGCCTGTGATGCCATAGTCTACTCCACATAAAATGGTGTTTGCCACCATATTGTTAGACTGCTCAGAAGGAAGAGGCATATGGCTCACTCCAGAGGGGCAAGGTGTGATACCTGTAGATGCTTTCTCAGGCAAGTGGGATTCATAGTTGATGAGCATAGCTGAATCACAAAAAACAGCAGTTCTGTGATCAAGGATGAAAGAATTATGGTTCATGTTGTTGGGTTTTTGTTTTTGGGGGCGTTTTGCAGGGTGGGTGGGGAAGGTTGGTAAATAAATTATTTTTCAATCTTTCCCATCAGGGACACGTGGCCCCTTTTAAGGATCTAGTGTTGTTCACAATCCCATGTGATCCAGAGTAATGCCAGGGTTTTAAAGACCTACAAGCCTGTCATGGGTGTCACTACACTTACTTCTATTTACCCACCTGAGGCAGAGCTCAAGCACTGCACACTGCACTTGAACAGTTTTCCTTCTCATCCATTTAACCACGGGACATAATGGCTTATCATTAGCATTAGCTGCTCTAGAGATATTGCATTTAGGTAACTGTTGAAGGTAGCAGACACCAGGTATTTGAGTTCTTGTGGTTTCGTGCAATTATGTGAACAGATTGCACTACCGTCTGTTGTGGAAAGTGCCACGTTGACACAGTAAGTGACCATCACAAAATACTAACCAAGCTCCAGTTACCAAAATTAGGCGTATTCATTCTAACGTGGTCACATTTACCAGTATATGTGGCAAATCCTCTCACCAGCACCAGAAGTTAACTCATGCCACAATTTATTCCTGAAAAACAGCTTGTAAAAGTGTTTGGTGGAGAAGCGCAGGAAGTATTAAAAACACAAACACATTTGAACTAGTTCATATGTGGTTACCTGAAACAGAAACGTACATTTCTAGTGTATTCTCCATTGCAATATCAGGGCAGGATACCAACTGCTGCCAGCATTCCCTTTCTCTATGTATAGCCCACAGAATACCGAGCATCACTTGGATGCATGTTTAGACCACTTAGCTATCAATTCTACTTCAAGGAAAACAACAGCAAATGACATACTGGAACTAGCATAAATAAATGATAATTAAAGGGAAAGCTCACTTTTGAAGGGGAAACTGTCTTTTAAATTTGACTGCTATATCAATAGTCAGTGCATTTCAGCCCAGTACCTACAGGCAAGAGGGAATATTAAATAAAAATTGGTACTAGCAAAAAAGTTACGGTTAAATCTTGACCCCAATGACATCAGTGGCAAAACTACTACTTATTTCAGAAGGGTCAGGATTTCAAGTAAGATGGGTAACTGTACCACTGACCATTAAAACATTATATAGGTAGCAGCAATTAACATAAAACTGCTTTCATAGTAAAATATATTATTACTTTCCCAAGTGTTAAAGTACAGGATGAGAGTAGGAACCATCAGTAAACTGGCAGCTGTCATTACAAGTACGAATGGTGCTGGCAACTTCAGAAACCGTGAATGACTACTCTGAAATGTGAGGAAAAAGGCATTTATTTATTAATACATATTTAGTAGAGATCCATTTTATAATGAATTACTGCAGTTTTTCTTTAGTGCAATATCTGTACGTTCATGGAACGAACCTGGTAAGTTGCTTTAGCTAGTCCCATAAGTTACTTCCTTAATTAATATGGGAAGTCTTTACTGGTGCCGATATCACATGCTGAGATGTATTCCTTGCCTGCATCATTTAATACTGAGGTAATAGAATCGCATACCGGGCCATGTGAGAAGTCATTCTAGCTCTCCTGCTGTGATCCTGTCTCCACTGCAGCCAGGGAGGTCAGCCTATTTTATTAGTTAGTTTAGCCAGCTGAAAAAGGCTTATTCCTGCTCTGATTTTAATACATGCACATCCCCCCAAGCTGCCTCGAATGTGTTCACCTTCTACATTTACTTATTTGCAAACTCAGTCTATAGGAGAACACACACAATTTATAAGGTTTGCTGCAGATTCTTAACGTTTGCTTGTGCTTCTCTCCCATTTTGGGTTGCACTGTAGCATGTTTTTACTCAGCTATTTGTAAATCAAGTTGTTTTGTGTTTCATTCTCTCTGTTGTAAAGAAAACCCTGCCCTGTATTCCTTGTGCATTGAGTACCAACATAAAAACTGCTTTTTAAGTAATAAAAATAAAAAGCAACAACAAAAAAAAAAAAAAATCTGTGGAGAATATTTTGGGAGAATTTCAAATACTCATGAGTATCATGTAAACATCAGTTCTAGCATCTCACACCATGTGGAAGAGGTGGCTTCTCTCATCAAGAGTGATTATTAGTCAAGCAGGTTAAGAAAACCTTCCTATGCCCCAAGCATTTACTATCATTATTCAGACAAAAAATAAGACCGAGAACAAGGTAGGATTTGTGCTTCAAGTGTTCTTTATCTGATGCAGCAAACATTAGGCTGGCAGGCTTCTGGTCTCTAAGCAGCACTTCACAGATGGTTAGAGAGCGAGAAGAAAAAGCAGCACAAACTGTCCCAAGTCAGAGCTCTTTGTGAAACAGCCTCCAGTTCTAGGTGGTGCAGCATAACTTCCTACAGAGATCTTGAAGTGAATCAGCTGTTGTGGTCAAGATGCCATTGTGCACACACAATCTCACCGTAATTGTAGAGATCTCCTGCAGCTAGAAAGCAAGCTCAGGAACTAAAATTTAAAAACCCATCAAAAAAAAGAAGTGGCAGTCACATGAACATGCGACGAATGTCCATCGGGCGGCCTCGGGTGGGTCTAGGGGAAAATCTGTCGTTGGGACCCGCTCGTCCTGGAAGTGTTGGATTTGGCCCTGGCAGCAACCCACTTGGATCAAAATGTGGTCTGAATGGAGGAAACCGTCCTGGCGCCTCCCCTGTGCCAGGAATGAGTGAGTTAATTGGGTCTCCAACATACGGAAGTGTTGGTCTCTGGTCATATTCACCACCAATGATCATTGGAGGGTAGATAGGGTTAGGGGAGAAAGGGTTGGGAGGGAAGGGGTTTGGATAGAAGGGGCTGGGGTGGAAAGGAATGGGGTGTGGTGGAGGAGGCAGAAACATCATGTGCCGCCACCTCAGGGCTTCCTTCTTCTGCTTTAGTTTCTTCTTGTAAAGCTGCAAAAAGATAGAAAAAGGATTTCAAATTCTACTTGTGCTTGCCCATCTAGCTTCACTCAAAGAGAGTTTCGCTATCAACCTATCAAAGGTGTCAGGAGCAAAAGAGAGTTCACTATCAGGTTTTCACTGCACATACATAAATAACGGGGTTAGCCAACAGGCCTATATTTAAACTACAGGACTGCTTCGATTCATGCTGACAGTCCTGATAAGCCAGAAGACCTTCCTGTAGCAAGTGTGTTGAGTAGGTTTCTCCCCACAGACTCCCATCCAGATTAGCCTGCAACCCTACATGTATGCATTTATGTTAAAATTCTGGCATAGCACCATTGAAATATTTCAGGTTACACCAAAAATAAGTTTGGCATTTAAGTGGTCTAAAACTGCCAAACAAAATAAACTATATGAAATACAACAGAGAGGAAGGTCATATATATTACACCCACTGATAGTTACTTACAACTAAGGTACTAACACTTTTTTACTTGATGATCTTTAAATTTTGTACAGTTATACACATTTTAGTGACAGGAAAGAGGCAACGTAAGTTGACAGAGAAAGCCCCTTGCTCCTCATCTCTTGCTGTAGTCACTAAAGGATACTGCCTCCGTAGCTAAAAGGCTCAGCTGAGAATGGCAAGATTCACTTCTTAATACAGATGCACTGTTTAAAACTCAGTCACTAAAGGTTATGTCTGCACAGCAGTTTAGTGGCAAAAAGACATGCCTTGAGTTCTAAAGTACAATGAAATCCTCCTTCACAAGCCTCAATGCCCAAAACAACCACCATCCCTCCTGCCAAGAACTCAATGAAACCTCCTGCAGAGACCCTGAAACCTACTCTGAGACTTGGCCATAGCACTCAGTGACGCAACACATTCTTCCCTGCTCCAATAGATTGTGCTGCACATGCAAAGACCCCACTACCTCTGCCACATTTGACCCTTCAAGCCTGTCATTCATTTTTAAGCTCACACAGACACATCCCAAAAGTTATATGTAAAAAATAAATCAATAGCAACCTACTTCTTTCCAGTCCGTGTCACGAGGCCTGGCAATAGGATCTGTTAAGGAGAGGGATAAGAGTCAAGAGATTTACATTAAAAATAAATAAATAAATAAAATCACATTCATGACTGAGCAGACAGATTTGGCTTTTAACTTTGGGGGGCTCTATAGAGGAGTTAGATCAGGCCCCACATTTCCATATAAAAAACAATGATTTTTTGGACCTATTGGAATTTCCATAAAATGTACAGGCATTCACTATACAGTCTATTTGTTCTCTCTGTTCCACATCAAATATCTATTCATGAAGTAGAAAAATCCCCAAAATACTGTCATTGACAGTTTTGGACTTGTGACAGAACTTTGCCACTCAATTCCAGCTACCTGGTTTCTTACATAAGCTCTTGGGAAAGATGCTGACAAAGGGTCTCTACCCCCATCCTGTTAACTTTGCAATAAAGAACCTGGGTAGCTACAGAAACAACTGAAAACAAGGAGTTAGGCACCATGTGAGGTAGTTCTCTGTGGTCCATCACCAAGTGCTTGGCAGACCATCTTGTTTCCTTCAGTCCAAGAACCACCAAAAGAAGCATCCAACTATATTATGCCTCTAAGTGACTGACATTGGCTAGTATCTTGAATAATTAAATTCACTTTCCAGTTAAGGCACAAAAGTAGGTACCTGAGGAACCCCTTGTCAACCTGTGCTTTAAAAGAAGCAGAGTGGCAGCTTTGACCCTGTTCACATAAGCACATACATAATTAGGAGAAAGGGGACATGTAAGAAATACCTCGGAAATCCCGCAGGTATATAAATCTCCACAAAAGCTGGTCATTTGAAGCTGTGTAGAGGTCACGGCAAACAGCAGACAGAGAGACGAGAGCACGGACGTCTAGCAGTCTGAAAATCCGTAGCTTCAGCTCAAGAGGAAGGACCACTAAGCCAAACACATCTGGCAGGTTCAAAGCTGGAGTAGTGACAGAAAACAGGAGCATCATTTGCAATGCCTGAATCTTCCCTGTTCCCAAAGGTTCCTTCTCATTTTTTGAAAATTATGATGGCTTTTGGTCAATTCATTTTTTTCATGGAGCTTTCAGATGCATAAGTTACTTAAAGAAGTGCTGTTATGTGACTGAAGAAGGATCCATTCTGCACATGCAGTCAACAAAATGTAGATACAGCACTGGTACGTCCTTGTTCCACACTACTGTCCATCATAACTCCAAGAAATGCCTAGAGATGCTAACTCATGTTTAAAGGGTACAGAAGAGAAATGGATTGGAAAAGATAATGGCAATACTTTTTAATTCCACTAATTCACATAAGACTTAGTCATTCATTCCTGTAAAAACCAAAATGAAATTGCAAAGAATCCAATTGGGTGAGTTTACACTTCGATGAAAACCTTGGTGATAAAGTTGAGATATATTATAGCAGTTCCTAAGTAAAATATCCTTTATTATAACTACACAAGCATCAAGTTAGGTTGCCTTCATACCAAGAATCTCACTCCTAAATTTAGTACTACATCTTGTGTTCTATACAACTTTTCCCTTATTAAAAGGTACAGATCAACAGAACAGGGCTCCAGCAAAGTTAACACTTTGATGATAACAAGGTAATAGCCTGCACCACACATGGAAAATTATTTTTTCTGGCTCTATCAGCAACAGAATAAAACTTCATCTTACTATTTGACAACTGAATGTTCTTATCTTGACTTCTACTGGTAGTTTCAGATTTTAATCACTTTACTAACATTTCTATGAAGGAGAAGATGATGTTAATTTAAATATCTTTAGAAGTTAGTAAATTTCTCTAGCTTTGCTCTATGTAGCTATCACTAAATAGTTATTTGGGACTCCTCCCATTTACACCCCAGCACACAATAATATGCCAACTCCTGTTTCTAGATCAGTGATCTCAACCAGCGTACTGCCAGATCTTTTGAAGGGTGACGTGACATAAGCCGATAAGCTAAGCTGATAAGCCAAGCTCAGGCTTGTCCCTGCCTGGACAAACCCCCACCCCTACTGCTCAGCCCCTGTATAAGGGAGGTAAGCACTGTAATATACAAATTGTTGTTTGAAATTGAGTGCTACTCAGTTTACAACAAGTATGGAGGGGTGCCTCGAGTCCAGAAAGGTTGAGAACCACTCTTCTAGATGTTCTCATTCACCTTGTCGGGCAGCAGCCAGAAGAGGGTACACCAGCTGGTCTTTAAAGAGGCGGGATAGTTTCTGAAGATCTCTGTATACCCCTGCAACATTTTCTGTCAAAATAAAAAAGAAGGGAAGAGTTTAACATTAGTAAGTTACTGCAAGAGAACCAGGCAAAGGCTTATGGATATAGTTTGGGTCGTCACCTTAAAAAAAGAAAAAAGAATGGATGCATAGTTCTATCAAGACTCAGAAGTTCCTTAGCAGGTAGCAATACGGGCACAAAATAACAACACAATGAGAGTACTGATGGACCAAGAAACCTGTATTTATGTGGAAGTAGCCAGTGCTTTCTATTCGCATTTGAGGGCACCAGAAGAAAATATTTGGATAATTTAGAACAAATGTGCTCCCGTGCTCTTCTGCCAGATTCCAGGCACAGAAAAGATATACACCTGAGATGCAGGCCCCTACTCAGCAAGTTCTGACATGAGTGGTTGCCTACTGCCTGCATCAAGCAGCCAAATGCTGTGATCTTGGATACACTTCACTGCTTAGCTGTCCTTTTATAGCCTTTCCAATAAAGTCTTGTTGTATCAGTAACTACCCAGGATACAGCACAGCAAACTGAAGCTACTGGCAACAGAGCAGTCATACATACTGTACAGAACAAAAGAGCAGTCAGGTCTGTGCCGATATAAAAATCCAGATTTCTTTCCAATCAGATTTTTCCTCTACTTTTGGCATCCTGGAGTGATAAGTAATCAGCACATACTTTCCACTAAGAATAACGTGTTTAAGATAACTGTAGTGCCATAAAACAAGACAGAGTTAATGTTACTCACCCTGAACCCTCAACTATCACAGAAGGAAAACAATAAAAAGAGCAGGTCCTAGATAGTCCCTTGCTGCTGCCTTAGTGACATTATACACATCCATTTTACAGAAACAGGAGCCCCACAAACAATGGACACATACCCAAGAAGGGGACCCAGGGCATCTCCAGGTTTTTCCCTTCAATAGATCATCATGGAAACTCAAGTCATCTTAACAGCAAAATTCTCAGTAAGTGGCTACACTCTCTTTTTCCGCTCAAAATCATGGCCCGCTACCAGCTGACCTATTGGTTATCCACTTTCTTTATCACCACCTTTGGCAACTCACTCCTCTCTTTCAAATTTCTGCTTTATTAACTGCTTCCTTCCCTCATATTTCAGCTTGCTCTCTCAAAAAAACCATGGTTAGCATCATACCTGGTTCCTGAAAGCAAATGAATGATGATGGCAACAGCTGTATTCTCTTCACACTTTTAATTTCTTTGTTGATTTTTAAAGTTGCTGTCAATAAAAATAAAAAGAAGAAAAAAAACATGTTTAGAGATGACTAAGATCAAGCTCATCACCATCTTACCTTTGGAGACATCTTTAGTTTTAGCTCCCCCAACCATTCTCCGTTTGAAGACAAGGGGAGGTGGGAATTGGACAGATCCAACATTGCCAAGCACATAGCCAACTGCTTCACAAAAAAAGAGGCAGCTAGAATAGCACAGAAGAGAAAGATCTTTATAACCACAGACCAGTGCTACAACAGTTTATCAACTAAAGGAGGTAGCAATGGTACAGTGTACCATTTTTTTCCTAACAAGAACATTAAGAGAAAGATTAGCCCATATTTTAAACCCTAACAAGCAATCATTGATCCTATTCATTAGATGAACACTGTATACAGGAAACCCTCACCATTTGTGGGTTCTGCATTCATGGTTTCAAATATTCGTGAATGCCGAACCGGTTTCTTAAATACACTTAAAGGAGCTCCTCAGGATCTCCGCGCTTGCCGCTGCTGGGCTCCCACCACCACTGCTGGGCTCCAGCCAGAACAACCATGCCCCCCAGCCGCTGGGGGCACTGCATGCACAAACACAGACTGCATTCATGACCACAGTGCTTTATTCACGGGGCTTACGAGAACATATCCTCTGTGAATGGCGAGGGTCGCCTATACAAGGTAGTTACTGCATTGTTGTAAATCCAAGTGAGCAGTACTCCTGACCGGCCAAAACGTTAGGATATAATCTTGGAGAACAGGTGCATGTATCTTGAACAATGTTATATATTGTGCATATTATCACGGCTTTTTTTTTTTTTAAATATACTACTTAAAGAACTGAACCTTTGTATTCTCAGACATAAACCAAGGTCAAAATTAACACCAACTCTGCTAAATGAAACATTATGTATAAAAGAAATCTCTAAATGATATGGAAGTCAGTTTAAGAGAAAGGAATTCCATTACTTTTCTGTAGTGAATACTGGTAGTTCTAATGAGCTGAAGATATAGGACCATTCTTAAAGCAATTTATGAGAGAAACATGGCAAAGGAATAAGTTTGGAATTTGTCAACCAAACTTCACAAATACCAGGGGATAGTATAAATAAAGTACAGCTATACAGAGCCGCCCTAGTTATTTTAATGCCTTCCACTACACTGCAAAGTGCTCAGGGGGTGAGAGAAGGAACGGATCGAAAAAAGACTATCAGCTACTAAAAAGGCTCCCTGCATAGAAAAGCAGTGTATTGACAGGAGGGAGACAATGAACTAACACAATGGCAAGAAGGGACAAGAGCATTAAATATCAAGAGGAAACAGCTCTTCTAGTTTATCTGCCCAGTGGGTTAAGTTGGAGCACTAAAAGGACTCAAAAACAATGTTTCAGAAGGATGGTAGTTGTGATGTAGCACCACCAAAAGGGAGAAAGGGATGTGCACAAGATGATGATTCCAAAGGGGAAAATGAATGAAGTGGCCTCTTGTAACAGCACACATGGAGGCTGTAAACGTGCAAAGTCAAAGGCGAGAGCGATTTCTATGTTCTAACTAAATTACCATTTATGACAATAAGATCTCCCAAAGGCACACAAGTCAAACCAGCAGAGCCATCTTCACATAATGGGTGAGTGTATTGTAGTTTATAGACACCACCACCTCTCCATTTCTCAGGCATCGACACTGCTTTTGCTTCAGTTCCCTGTGAAATAAAAACAAAACATAAAGATAACTAGCTGCATTCCCGAGCAATCTGGTCAAGGCTGAGGGGCGGGGCCAGGAAACCTAAAGCATCTCCAAAAACCTCAAGGAGTATGCACTTGACAGCATAATTAATTTGCAGTCTCTACATAAAAACCAGACAATGCACATAGTGGTAATGGTGTATAAAGAGTTTATCACCACAAGCCTGGCCTGGGCATGTTATCATGCTTAGTTTTTACCATTTATGCATACACAAGTCATACTGATAACACATTATACTATAGTACTGTACTACATATTCTGTATATGCCACATTAATGAAGATGCACATTAAAACTATTCCAAGGGAAGACTGTTGAGATGACTGTTATTCTTCTGTCAGAAAAAGCAAGTGCATTACTATTTATTAATCCAAATTTGTGCACATGCACACACTTTGCCAAGCCCATTATTCAAAGCTGGGAAATGCCAGGTTAAGACTGCCTGCCCAATATGCTAGACAGGATCATCTACTTTTTTTTTTTTTTGCACAGAAACACGAACATCTCACCTGGAGAAAAATGGTGAAACACTGAAACCTTGGGCTCTATTCCAGGCTCTGGAGGGCAATGGACTGTAGAGCAGGCACCAATTCTTCTGCCTATTTCCATTTAACCTGGCCCCTTCCTCCATCTCTTCCCTGTACCAAGCCCAATTTTCCTCTGCAAAATTTGCATCATATTTCAGCACCTTCTCCACTGGCTCCTTTCCCAGTGTTTTTTACACAGCTACCTAACTCCTTATCAGAGTATCTCCCTTTCCCCCACATCTTTGTGAGCCTTCCCCACTGATTGTCAGTCCTAATCCATTAGACCAACCAGCCCCAGTCTTCTCCCGTGGCTCCCAATCAATCACTATACCCAAGGTTGTCTAGTCTCCCTCTCACCCCAGTTCCCCCTCCTGCCTCCTGCCAACCTTCAGTTCCAGTCTAGCTCTTTGTCCCAATCTAATTCCCCCAAAGGTTCAAGGGAAGTCCTGTTTAGCTCTGCATTGCAGCATGCCCAGTGCTGACAGAACCTGGAGGGAATCTACCTATTCAAATATAAGGTCTCTACTGAGTGAACCACAACTTTTTAAACACTCTCACTTGGCCAAATTTGGACAGATTTTCACAAAAGGCTACAGAGTTCCCCACTCTGGGCAACTTCAGGTCCCCTTCTCTGAAGCTTGTGGGTGCTAGAGCTTTTCAAAGAAAAAGTCATGAGAATTTAAAGTGACAGAACAATATTTCTCTCTAGCCACTCTCAGAACTGGCCAAACCATTCTGACTGGAATTACCAAAATAAAGAAATAAATAAAGCAGCTTAGAAAATTCCAGCCTATGTGGTTAGGTTTGGGTAACACAATACAAAACTGAATGGGTCTTAGAATAGGAAATCTCAGCCAGTCTAATAAAGGAAGTTACCAACCCCACCTATAATATCCAGACTTTTTTTCCACTAAATCCTGAGCTTCTACTAGTCAAAAACAAGTATTTTAAATATCCTCCCCTGAGTATGCGTATGTTAGAAATCATAGGTATGTATTTATAAAATGGATCAAATCAGGTGATATTAAAACTAGCTGAAAAGAATTCCTAAATGTATCTGAATCAATTATGCAAACATACAGTTATATTTCTGTGTGGCCCTAAGAAAGCCAGGACTTTCAGAATCCTACACTAGAACCAAAAAAAAAAAAATGGAGTCTCCACTCAGACTTCAGAAAGAGTCTCCATTTCATCAAGGGAACCCTAATTTAATCTCACACAGGGAGTATACAACAATTTTAAATACAGCTGGACAATGTTTATTTCCTCATAATTTTGTGCTACAAGCTTCTATTTCCTACAGCCAAGCCTACTGGCTGACATGGATAGACACAGTTCACAATGCCTATGACTACAATGTTTTACAGTATCTTAACACTAGGGACAAAAGGAGGTGTATAGGCTTACCATATGCAGAGATAAGGAGATTTAGACATTTAACTCCCCAACACTCACTTAAATCAATTGGTGTCAGACCCCCTAAACTAGGCAGACAGTTATATTTGTTGATATGGGCCCTTTAAACTACATTAATCCCCATCTGAGTTGTGAACAAGTGCAACAATGAAATGGTGGGACAAACAGATGCCCATTCCTATGAACCCTGTTCCCGGGTGATATGCAGTGTTAGTTCGAAAGATATATTTTTCTTATGAAGAAGCTGGTGGGAAGGTGAAGCACACACCAACACATGGTTACTTGAATAAAAAACCAACATAAATGCACACAGACTCTACTTCTAAAGTTAAAGCTAAGCATCATCCCTCTACATACAAGTTAAGCAGATGACACCCTCCTACTTTTACAGTCCAGCAGAAAGGCCAGGAGTTGAACAGAAGGCTGCGCTGTTCTTTCTACTTTAATGTACACCAGCAAGATAAACTAAGAAAGCTAGTACTTCAGATGCCCATAGCTGCTCATACAGGTGGAAACAACCAGCAGTAGATCTTGGAGGACAAGACAAATGAAAAAGTTGTTATATTCCTGACAGTCCACAGGGTTTCTCCTACTGAGTAAGAAGCTTCTCTTTCAGTTCTGTACTTACCTGAGGTACATATCCTGTCTCCATCATGAGAAGATGTACCAGAACAATCAAGGCATCAATAGCACTGGTACATTCAGCAGAGTGGTAGAGAGTCTCCAGGGAATGTGGCACTTCTCCATCCACGGCTTCACTGCACAGCATTGGTTCAGAGGGATAGGAACCGGTGCCTTCCTCCAGATCCACATCATCTGGGACTAGCCCAGAGGCAAACTCTAGGCTGGGTCCTGCCTTAAAGGGACAAAAATAAAAAAAGCAACGCAAAATTCAAAAAGTAATCCCTGCATATGCATTACACTGATAAAAGTTTCTCCAGTCCTCTAGTTTCTCCAGTCTTTGATTCTACTGGATTCCACTCTTGGCTCTACCAAAAACTCCCTGCTTCAGTTATGCCAAGTCACTGATTCTTTGTGCCTCTGGTTCCCATTTGCAAAATGGGACCACCACCATGACTACTTTCTTTCATTTCTCTATTTCTAATGTAAGTCCATCAGGGCAGGGTCTGACTTCATGGTATGCAATACTGTATGAACAATGGGCTTCCTGCCACTACTTTAATACAAAAAGATACTAAGCTACACAAGGTGCCTAAAGCAGCATACAGAGCACAAGTCTACACCACAGGATACCATCCTTTAGTTAAACTCTCTCAAAATGACGTATCTAAGAATCTTTGCAACAGGAATAGGCCTAGAAGCCTGAAAATAATTTACCAAAGGAGCCTATCCCTCCAAAAGCCATGCATGTTGGTGCCTTCACCTTGCTTTTCTTTGTTTTATGACACTTAAGATCACTTGGAAACTTGCCTATGTTTTTTTCTTAAAATTTTAGGGGAAAAGCATACTTGAAGGGGGAGGAGGGGTTCTCTTTCAAATGCATACAAAATAGAAATGAGTGCACAATTTAATATTTTAAAATTCATTGAAATAAGGAGCTTGACTTCTAAAGTATATTGTGGCTCTGGGCATCTCCCCCGCATTTTTCCTACATTTTAGAAGTTACTTCCTCATGTATTTATTTTGCATAATACTAAAGCAAACATATTAAGATTTATTTTTTCAAGTTGAAGGCCACACAAAGGCTCTCCACATTCTCCATACTTCTTTACAATTTAGGATGGGTTGCGTTTAGGATTGGTCCCAACACATTAAGTTACTTGGTTTTAAAATTCCTTAAAAAGAAACACTATAACCTCTAAACTACAGGTCTGAGCACAACAGATGGAAATAGGAATCACTCACTTCTCCAGTGCACATTACATCATAGTGGCTAAGTTCATTGGGAGAACCCTCTTCTGATATTTGCTACAATTTGTTTTCACAGTAAAGAAGAGTATGTGGTGTAAGAAATACAACTCTAACACTCCCAAAAAGGGGTGCATATTCTTGTAGGAATCTAATGATTTGTAAAGGGCCCAGGTGACAGGTAAAACACCCTGAAACCATTTAACTAAATTTTCTGGCATGGACAAACTTCAACAGATTATAAACTGGGACAAAGCACCAGACTAATGAGTCATTGATCATACACCGAGCAAGCAGCGAGAATCACAATGCTTCAGGCTTATGCGCAGCTAAGCGGTCTAGCAATCAACATTATAAACATGGCATATCATCATCTGTGCACCGCAGTCCTTACCACATCAATATCATCATTCTTCTCATCTTCACTTGGAGCTTTATGGTCTTCAGATGGTCCATTCTGCCTGCTTTCTTCTGAACTGCTGATCTGACCTTGGCTGATGTTCGAGATGGACGGTTCATGATTATTCTGGAGCTGGGGAGGAGGTGAAGACGAGTGTGGAGATAGGCTGGGTGCTGCATTGGTCTCTTCCAGTAACAAACATATCAAATCCCCTGAAACGATTCCATATGAAGCCAGGGTCTCCTGGTCTTCAGTAAGGGCATCTTTGTTGTTCAATGTTATTGCAAACTGGGTATCAGAACTGCAGAGACAGAAATAAACTGCTATGACATGTGCACTAGCATCGCTTTAAATTATTCATTCCAACTATACAAAATATAGTAGTAGTAGTAAACTGCTTTGTTAAGCCTGAAACCCAGTCTCAATCAGCCCCATGCTAAAGGAAGTGCTGGAAAAATAAATGAGCATAATATAAATCTTTGACAGTGACTAATATAAGTCCCTCTGTTTTTCTCTTTATGATATGTTTACCTAATGCACAGAAACTTACGAAGTGTGAGTACTTAGGAGTAGGTATGAGCGTGCCTGCTTTCCAAGAACTGCCTTAGTCTGCAATGTGCCCTTACAAAACAAATGCATCTGGAAGCCCCCCTAAAGTCACCTATCATCTTGGGCAAATCAGGGCAGAAGTCTTCCCTTCGGGGCCAGCTAACTTTTAAAACAAAGGCCTAACAGTCTAAGCCACCTCGCTTTCCAGTTAAATCAATGCATTTGTTTCAAGAAGCCACATGCAACCTCCCACCTACAATTACAAAGGCGAGCTGTGGGCAAAGCTCTTTCAGTGCATGATTATGTTCTAATGGCACAAAAAGCCATCAGCAGAGATCCTGGTTTTCCCTGGTAAAAAAAAAAAAAAAAAAAAAGGCCCAGGTTTTGGTTTAAAAAAAAAAACCCCGGTTTTTGGTTTAAAAAAAAAAACCCCGGTTTTTGGTTTAAAAAAAAAAACCCCGGTTTTTGGTTTAAAAAAAAAAACCCCGGTTTTTGGTTTAAAAAAAAAAACCCCGGTTTTTGGTTTAAAAAAAAAAAACCCAGTTTTTGGTTTAAAAAAAGTAACCCCCATATGCATTTTCCATGATCAAAATGAAACCCACTATATGATCACAGATGTACATCATTTGTGCACAGATGATGAAGAGTGTGTGTGCGTGCGCACATGCATTTTAATCACAGAGAAATGTGGATTTTGGATTACTTTTTTAAATCTGAAAAGAGTCTTTTTTTTTTTAAATTAGAGAAAACCAGGCCATCACTTAATAGAAAAAGTTCCCTTCTTGGGCGAGTCCTGTAGGAGCCTCTAAATACCACTCTGCAATTAAGGCCCAGTGGACTGGTAGTGTACATGTATACTGGCTGTGAAACAATTTACTTCAGTGTGGCAGATTGAATGGGTTTGCAGCAGAGGAGCAAGTGTTCATTGCTGTGGCTACTTTTCACCAAATTTCTCTGCACCAAAGTTTAGAGATGAATGTATCAAGATAAAAAGTATTACATGAAGGGAAAAAAAAAAAAGCAATTGAGACAAGGATTTTGGGGATGGGAGTGGGTGATATTTTATATTGGTTCCAGTACATGGCTGAGAGAAATTTTAGACAAGCTTTCAGACACAAGAAAACTTGTCACAAAATCTCACCCAACCTTGCAGTAGGTCACACAAGACACACAACCCACTGCCCCCAGAAAAACCCTTGCCTTTCGAGTATTTCCTTTACCCTCACAGCTACACCATCACTCCAGTACTACCGAGAAAATAAACTGGCTACCAGCTAGCCTGAAGAGGAGGCACATTTCAGGTAACAGATTTCATTCCAGATCAGTGTTTCTCAACCTGGTGTTTTAGGCCCAAGACAACCCTTCTTAGATTGAAGCCCTGCCTAGGAAAATGCCAGCTCTTAGTTGTCACTAAATTTTTGATGACAGAAAAAACAATGGTGGTTTTCCTGTTGTGAACAGCTCAGAAAGGCCACAGCAGGTCAGCATGTCTCTAACACTGAGGATGCATACAGGGAAAGCACCAGGTTTGTCTTGCGAATGGTGCGTACCTCACAGTGCGGACAAAGCATGGCAGCCACAGCACCCCTGAAAGGTTCACCGGGCAGCACCCAGGGGGGAGATCAACTGGTGGAGAAGCAGAGGGCTGAACCTCTCCGAGCCCATAAGGGTGACTCCAGGGCCAGAGACAGCCACAAACGCCTGCTGCAACAAGGGTGGTGGCGGCATGGCAGCCAGGGCCCCGGGGACCCGCCTGGGGTACCAGTGGGGGGCACAGTTCCACCCACCTCAGGGGTCCCCCAGAGCCAGGCCCCACCCACAGCCCCACGTCACGCAGCCACGTGCCAGCGCCCCCACCCCTCGCAGCAGCCTCGCCTTCGCCAAAGGGTGGGGGAGGAAGCCAGCGCGCGGCCGAGTCACGTGACCCCTCCCCTCAGACCCCGCGCTGTTCTCGGGGGTCCCAGCAGCCCGCGGGCAAGGCTGTCTAGCGCACCGCCGGCGCCGCGGCCCGCCGAGGGGCGGCGCACAGGGTGCAAAGCTGCACCCCCCACATGGTACAGCCCGACCGCCACGCCCTTCCCCCGGTGGTTGGGCCATACCTGTACCCCCACGCGGGCAGCAGGGCCTGGCACAGGTGCGCGCGCAGCTCCCCCAGCGTTGGCTCCGCCCCCCCCACCTCAAGCGGAGCGGTCCGCTTCTCCAGCCGGACTCGGAGCTTCATGGCGGCGGCGGTGCCTTCTCGCTTCCGCCTGAGGATCCAACCTGGCGGCGCCGACGCAACGGTGGCTGCTGCTGGGGGGTGTTGTTGTTTGGGTTGGTGACGCCGCTTCCTCACTCCATGGGAGCCCCGCCCCGGTCTCGCCCCTAGGTCATGGGGCGCGCCCCCTGCTCCCTGCTGCACAGGTGACGTTGGGGATCGATGATTCGGCGATCCTCACAGGGCCTGCGTCCTGCGAGTGCGCAGGAATGCAGGTGGTGGGTAGGGATGGACTGCGCAGGCGCACGTCGGTGATCGGGTGCTCGGCTAGCTCCCGCGCATGCGTCATAGGCTCGAATCCAAGTGGAGTGGTGGGTGTGGGGAAGGGACGTGACGCAGGATCCGCGCCCGCGCTGGGTAATTGTGGGAGGAGGCAGCGAGGTACGGCCCCTCCCCCAAAGGGGCGCTAGGCGTGGCCGTTAAAACCGTTGGAGGTGACCCCGCAAGGGGAGGGGTGGAAAGGCACAGAGGACATGTAGCGCAGCCTCTGTCTGAGGCAGGATGCTCGCTGTCACACCAACCCATGTAAACCCTTTAACCTGTTTGTAAAAGCACAGGGTGACCCCTGACGTGCTTCACCTTTGCCCCCTACACACACACACACACTCCCCACAGCTTGACCCAGAGGGTCCTTGACCTGATGTCAGCCTCCAAGGAAATGTACAGCTCCTACACATAGAGAGCTACGCCTCCACCTTTTTTCCCTTCTACACAGGGTGTAGCCCTTTATGGCTATGCTCCAATTGTGTGGAGTCCTACCAGGTCTCCATAACCCCTACTAGATCGTAATGGCCACTGGACAGCAGGAGGGCTAGTTCCTCCTGCATGTTCCCCATGCTCCTGGCATTAGTGTACAGGCACCTTAGTCTTTCTACTCAGGCCCTCGATTTCCTGACACACTGAAGGAGAACTATTCCCTCAGCTCCCACAAGAGTAGCCCTCCTGGTGTCCCTATCTATGGAGCTTCCTTGTACGTCAGTCACTGAGCATTCTCCAGTCAATGTTTCCCTGTCCTCCAGCAATCTTAGTTTAAAGACCTGTCAAGAGTATCGGCTATCCTGACCGAGAACACAGATTTAACTTCTCCACGTGAGGTGGATGCCATCTCTTCCCAGGAGTCCTCTCTCCCTGAAGTACGTGCTGCGGTCAAGGAAACCAAAGCACTGTTGGTGGCACCATTGTTGGAGACGAAGGTTCACTTCCTCAATGCATTCTTCCCTCCAATGGCCTGCAATGGGGAGCACTAAGGAGAAGACTGCCTGATCCTCTGACCCCTTGAGCCCAGCCCCCAGAGCCCTGTAGTCACTCATGACCCAGTCCAGATTACTCCTGGCCGTGTCATATGTTCCCACATGGATGAGGAGCATGGGGTAGTAGTCAGAGGGCCAGACAAGCCTGGGGATCCTCTCGGCAACATCTCAGATGCGGGCCCCAGGGAGGCAGCAGACCTCACAGACTAGGGGATCCGGACAGCAGATGGGACCCTCAGTGCCCTGCAGGATGGAGTCCCCCACCACCACCACTTTGCACCTCCTCTGGTGGGTGGCAGCACAGTGCTTATCTTCCTCCTTCTCTTCCAGTGTCACCACGCATGGGAAGTTATGGTTGTGATAATGGTCATGTGTCTCTGAGGGAATGAACTCACCACTACCTGGTGCCTAAAAAATTAATTTCTGGCTGCCTACCAACACTTAAAGTGCAATGCAGGACACACAGGTACACAGACAGACTGTTCCATTCATGAAGCAATGCAATGTAGACAGTATATGGAGTACTACCAGGTCTGAAGTAATTATGAATGTGTCTCCGTCAGTTTTAAAGCAGACAAACTCAACACAAAGTGGAGTTACTCCTAGCCCATGAAAGATTACTTACCGTGACCCAATAATTAGGTTTTAAAACAGATTAAGTATGGAAGCAAGTTGCTTTAAGTTACTCAGGTATAATACTTGCATGTAAACAAGCTCTAAAAGTAGGGTAAAGAAAGGGCAACCTTCAGTGAGTGTGGGCATTAGGAATGCATTTAGGAGGATGAGTTCTCCCAGCTTCAAGCCCATTTACCCTGAGTTGGGGAAGTGTTGACTTCTCTATCAGGCAGCTCCATGTCAGAGCTGTTAGACATGTTCTTTGGGGTGAACTCTTTAAGTCTCAGTTCCCTGAGAGTGGGAAGAAGCCACTCTCTCCTCCTAGTGCTTAGAGGCACTGTATATAAACTCTGTGGGCATATCTACTGATGCAATTAATGCACCTGAATTTTCTGCATAGAAAGTTCAGGCTAATTAAAGCACGCCCTCCACCCCCAGTAGAGATTGGGACCCACCCTGATTTCCACATGGCTACGAAGCAGCTGCCCAGCAGCTCTCCCTGCCCCATGGAGATGGGATGGGTCCCAATCTCTACATGACTAGGAGACAGTTCCTGCGAGGCCAAGACAGCTCTGTCAGCCCCTTGTGCCCCCCTCCCTTGTTTAGGCTAACTGGGAGCAATTTGCTCCCAGTCAGTGTCTACACGTGTAGCATGGTGCATTAGTTAATACACCGTTTTCTAGTTCCTGTATTAACAAGTACTAGAAAACAGTGCATTAGACTAATATAATGTGCAGTAATTGCTATGCATGTGTAGACAGTGATTTACTGCACATTAGATTAATACTCAGTAAAGCATCTTGTGTAGATGCATCCTGTCTCATCCTGCTGTGACCAAGGAGATGCATTCATAGCTTCAACTTCTGGAGATAGTGAAGAATGGGCCGATGTAAGGGTATTCGCCCCTCAAGATTCAGCCAAATTACAACCCTGTATCTGGTATCTGCACTGCAAATATATAATGGCTGTGATTTGGCATTAGCTCACTTACTCTCTCCTCATAAACCAGACACACCCAGTTATGAATGAACATTTACTGATTTTTTTCTGTCCATTTCTTTTTATATTGAGATGCCCAGAACAAAATGTCTGACTAGTATTCAAGAGAGGTCTCATCAAATGATTTTTTAAAGGTATTTTACCTCACCATTCTGTGATTTGATGCCATTATATAAAACCAGCAAGAATCACATTCATCCAGGTAGTCATTGGTAGATCTATGCACAATGAGAAATTTCCCTTTTTACAAAGAACACAAAGATACAACCATGACTCATACCATACATACCCTTATAGGAGCTCACCGGCATCTTCCCCATCATGTCAAGATCCCTACAGGGCAAGGGGTAGAGAGTGCACAGACTACATGGGCACGGAGGGCACATCATACAGGCATTAGCTCCTTGGACCCTATGCAGAGCAAGCAGTTACTTATAATATTTTATTGTTATTTCTACTGCTTAGAGATACAGTGCAGCTCAGGACTCCATTGTGCTAGAAACAGAATAAAGGCAGGAAAGTATGGTTTCAACACAAAAAAGATTAAAATCTAATTTAAGACAAATAACTTGAGTGAGGAAAAGATAGGAGTGAAGGCAGAGAGATGAGAAGACTATAAGTATGTCAGGAAGGCAGTTATATAGGCTAATTGTGTGCCTCGACCTATGGTTCTAAAACCTTCTAAACGATTTTGTTTTTGTTTTGTGCCCATCTATTAGCCAGACTAGTCATCAAGAGCTGTTTCATTGTTTTGTTTTATACACCATAACTATATTACCTGTTTTACAGCATTGCACTGCATATCACTTTTTTCTATAACTCACCTCCAGGCATTGAAAATCCCTGTGAAGGGTATTCCCAAATTTGACCCAGTCAGGGTTAAATCTTCAAAGGGTTAAATCTTCAAATCTCTCTGATTTGGCTCCATTGTTTCTCTTGTTGACTAAGCTGCAAAGAACCTACACACTCCCTAATGTGACACAGACCAGGTAGAAAGATTGGAACAAGAGAAGAACTGGAAAAAAATATCACCCCACCAACTCAGTTGGTTGCTGAAGGCAGACACTGAGGTAGCGTGAAGCTGAAGTGCTCTGCCAGGTAAATGCTTTCTGTAGGTATGCATTAGAGTCTGTTGTCTTTTCTCTGAAAACAACTGAGATTTATTTTCTGAACTGGAGACAGTGTTTCAGAAATGGAAACAATTCTTCACTTGGGTGCCTCATAATCATACAATAGGCTGCAAATGAGCTTTGGCAGCAATTTGACATCAAGTTGATAAAATTTTTCTGTGGTAGTAACTTTACAGAATGCTAGAATTGCTCATTCTGAGATATAATTTGGTTTTATGACCTATGCATGACACCATGAAAGGGTTTGGGGTTTTTTTCTTTTATCAAAAAATCTTTAGGATGCTTTGGTTTCTGCATGTTAGAGCATAGGCTGGTTTAAGTTGTAATTTTTACTGCAAGTTTTATCTAAATGTTTACAGAATCTGCTCAAAAAGGAGCCATAAAACATCGAATAGGAAAACCAGTAACTTCAGTAACTCATTGGGCTTAGATTTATCAATGTGCATATATAGCAACAAAGAAGTGTTTCCCTTTCTCTTATACTGAAGGTATTTGAATATTGTGTCAGACAATATCGTTTGAGAAGTCAAAATTGTTAAAGGAATGGTTCATTTAAATGAAGGAGTTGTTTGATTCATTCTCAAGTTACTGGAGATAAATAGCATAGCAATTTTGTGAGTCACTTTACTGACATCAACATGTCACTTGTGTGTTGTATGGTCACTTTACATTAAAATACCTGTCAATCAGCTGATGATACCCATGTCTTTATCTCAGAGGGCACTTGTACACATGACACCATTACCATGTGCATGTGATGAAAGTGCCACTTCACGTGCAAGAGCTTTGAGGATTTTAAATGAATTTGGATCACTGCAAACTAAACTACACTCTGATGTAGTTCAGTTTGCAATGTTGCAAATTGCAATGATGCAGCTGTCAGCTTGCTCCCAGCCACAGGAGAGGCAGGCAGGCTTCTCACAAAAAAAGGATCAGGCCCCTTGCCCCTTCTTCCTTCAATAGGCTCCTGGGGCTGACACGACACTGGGGGCCTCCTGGAAATGGGCTGGCTTGTCCCTGGAGCAGTCTGAGAAGGCTACAGAAGGGTGGTTGGATTTGTTGATGGCTGGAGAAGGTGGTGAAGACAGTGCAAAGGGCACTGGAAGCCTGGGCAGGCTGCTAGCTGGCTGGGTGCTGCCCCTGTTCAGAGGCATCCAATCCAATGCTTCCCCAAGCCTGCCTGGGCTTCCAGTGCCCTGTGCACCATCCCTGCCACCTTCTCCTCCCACCAGTACATCCAACTGCCCTACTGCTGCCTCTCCGTGCTGCCCCAGGGGCAAGCTGGGTATGCTGGCGGCCAGAGACGGCTTCAGGGACAGCGCATGGGGTGCTGGAAGCCCGGACAGGCTCAGGAAATTGTTGGATAGGGCGCCTGCAAGCCGGGGCATGACCTGGCCAGCTAGCAGGCCACCCGGGCTTCCAGCACCCCATGCACTGTCTCTGCCACCAGCAAACCCAGCTGCCCTCCTGCCACCTCCCTGCACTGTCCCCAGGGCAAACCAGCCTGTTCCAGGCAAACTGGATGTCCTACCATCTGCAGGCACCTGCTGAAGGCAGCAGCTATGAGGGGCCTTTTTTTTTCAGCAGAGCCTGCCTGCCTTTTCTGCAGCTGGGGAGTAAGCTGCCAGCAGGCTGAGCAGCTCCTGAGCTGCAGGGAACCCCAGCCCTTGCCTCCACAGTAGAGACGCCCCTGGGGCCACCTGGGCAGGCTGTTAGTGGGTGCTGCCCCAGCTCAGGGTCAGGAAAGAGTTGGATCAGGCCAGGTGCGGCCTCCAAGCTGAGGCAGCACCTGGCCCACTAGTAGCCCACCCAGGTGCCCCCCAGGGGGCACTGTCACTGCAGAGGACCGGGACCATCTGCAGCTCAGGCGCTGCTCAGCCCACTGGCAACCTGCCCCCTTATCGCGGGCTGGCTTCAGCTCCGACAAAAAAAAAAAAAAAAAGGATAGGGCCCTCACCATAACGTGACAAAATTGAAATGGTTTAGTTTCAATGTAGGGGGCATAAAATAAAATCCTAAGGACTAAACCCCCCTCACATGTACAAGCACCCATCTGTGTCTCACTTGGCCCAGCTAGTATAATTAACCCAGTGTCTGAAGAGAGAGAGCTAACTGGGGAAACCTCAGTCCTGAGAAGACTGAGGTAAAAAAGATCATTCCGCTATAACAGCACGTCCCTCACATCCTTGTTTCTGTCCATGCTTCCTGTGAGTCCTAGTGAACTCCTTGTCCCATGGATGATGGTGTGTGTATGCTCCCACCAGTGGCTGGACAGGGCAATGGCAGTAAAACTCTTCCCAATGCTGAAAAATCACCAGCTGAGTCCCCACTTCCCAATTGCCCACCCATATCTGGTTGGCATTGCGGCAAATGGGAACAGATGTAGAGTTACCACTGCTCAGAGCATTAGGAAGCTATGATGTTTTTGTATGACCGTGTGCTTGTAGGTTAATCTTAAATATTATTAACAGGTCCCTGTGGGAAGGAAATGGAGAAGAAGATGCTGAAGACTGGGTATTTTATCTTCTTGCTCAGTTGTTTTGCCTTGCAGCTGGATGCTAACCCTGGGCTCAAAGTAAGAATCACGCAGAAAGGGCTGGACTATGGTAAGCCTGAGATTTCCAATAGTTCTTCTGCAACACATTTTATTTTTAGAGTACATTGAATCCTTAATATTTGCACAATGTAAGAACAAAGTCCTGAAAGACTGAGTGTTACTAGCAAGCTAAAGAGAGACAAGAAGATTTAAAAGATGGATTTTTAAGAGAGGAAATGGCTTGGAGGTAGACAAGAGCTGCTCCAATAGCAGAAAAACTTGAAAATCTAAGGAGTCACATAGCAAAGAAGAAAGAATTGCTGCTGAAGCAGAGTGAGCGGGTAGAAGAGTACTTGGATACAGAGCCAGGAAGGGAGAATGTTGTGAGGCTGGATATCAGAACAGTTTTGTGTCCAGGAATGGTATCGATAGGAAGCCAGGAAAATTCATGCCATACTATGGGTTCTATGGGCAGTATGATTGGGGTAACATGGTCCTGGTTCATATAGCAAGGGAGTAATCTGGTCAATGTGTTGGACCTCTGAAGTTAGGTAACAGGCCATAAATAGAGATGCTTCATTAGTCAAAATGAAATATGATCAGTGTCTGCAGATCACCTACACCTGAACCAGTGAGAGAAGAGGGGTTTACATATGTGACCTGCCTACTGCTCCCAGCCAGACTCAGGCAGCAGCTGCCTCAGGGCATCAGTTTCAGTAGTTCTCATCCCCTAGACTCAGTTATTCCTGCTTCACCACTCTATCATCTGCCAGAGCTAAGAGCAAGCCAAAGATCTGGCCTTCAGAACCACCTCGAGACATCATTTAGGAATCAGCATCCTAGCATCAGAGAGCAAGCAAAAACCATATCAGAGAGCAAGCAGAAACCAAGTGAAAGAAATTGTTCCTCCAACCCCCTACCACAGTTTCCACTGTGTCCCAACCTGCTGCTCAAATAGCTTTTTCTGTATCCTGTAGATCCTCTTCCACTAGACTGATCTGATCCAGCAGGAGCTCCTAGTGTCTTCAACCCTCCCAGAAGCAAACATGGCCATAGCACAACACCCTGTTTAGATTCTGAGTCCTCTCCCTTCCATACTAACAAGTATAGCTTAATCTACTCTCAGCTTCTCCCACCAAATTCCCAGCCACAGTAGCCTGATCTCTCACATCTGCCAATAAGGAACATCCCCTTTTTATCTCTCTCTGTGTCCATCCTTTCACCATTCAAGCTCTTAAGGCACCACCATTTTCATCTCTCTCCTACATCTTTTCTCTCCTCATTTTCAATACCCATTCTTATTACTTCTGTAACAAATCCCTTTCCTCTTCCCCTGTTTCCCTTTGTCTCACTAATTCTTCCTCTCCCAAACCTGATACCCATTAAGTATAATTTTGTTTAATAATGAAAAAACAGCAACATCCAGTGCATGATATCGAACCCTCTCACCTTGTATCTTTCTCCTTTCTCTCCCTTTCCCTTTCTTGATAATTCTGTCTTTTATCTAAGCCTTAGATCTTAAAGCATTTGGGCCAGTAAAGAAATAATAATATGTCTCTGGATAGCACCTAGCACAATTTTGTGTGTTTAATGCATTAATAATCCCTTGATTCAACAGAAGCCGGGTCAAAGTAAGGATAAATCATCAGCAATGTTCTGTGCATGATGACAGGTAGACAATGGACAAGAAAAGTAAAAGCTCAGCTTTATGAGTCTAAGATTACAGTGTTACTATAACAAGTATTTTGCTAAAGGTGAAGGTCAGGTCCACTTACTTCCCAGGCTGAGCATTAGTTGCAAAGGCTTCTTTCGGGAACTAAAGGCCTTCAGTCACCCAAACCAGAAGTAATCTTTCCCTCCCAAATCAGAAATAATCATTCCATAAGAGAGACAGTGCCTTAGAGCTCCCTTACACCTGCTGTAGTAGGTGGATATCAGGATTAAGCCCAGTATTTGCCAGTATGAGTCAGGAAGAGCTGTTCTAGAGCTTCCAAGAACTGTCAGGTGCTGTCAGGATCAATGGGTAGACAATTGGACAGGCACTAACACAGACATTAGTAATGCCCCACCGATCCAGATAGCATCTGATAGCTGAGGAGGGTGCAGCCTTTTATGTCTTCTTCACCACAGCAGAATTTTGAAGGTTAGGGTATTTAATCCTGGCATCCCTCTAGTCTAGCTCGGGGCTGGATTATGACATCCTGGGGCCCTAAACTAGGGCTTCCCAACCTTTCTATGCTTTGGCCTGGCAAACTGCAGACCAGAAGTGGCTGTGGCCCGGCAAACTACGGACCATTGTGTGGAGCCCTGTGGCCAGAATTTCTGGCTGGAACAAAAGTAAAGATGCTTCCATCCCCGGGCAGTGAGGTGGGCCTAAACCTCAACTATGACTGCCGCAAGCCCTGCGGGATGAGTCGCAGCCTCTCTGCCCGGCTCTGCGGGGCCACCATTTGCCGGTCCATAGTCACTTCTAGTCCAGCAGCCAACCCTCTGTGGCCCAGGGGTTGGTTTAGAGGTCCCTCATAATATAAGGCCCTAAGATGAAGATTACTTAGCTTATGCCTAAATCCAGCATGGCTCTAGCTGCCAGAAGACCCCAGCAAGGCACCCTCATGCTCACAGGAACAACCACTGGGGTGCCTTTATCATGAGATAACCCTGAATTTTGACAGCCTTCTCACCACAAAAAATGTAAATTTAAAAAAATGGTGCTCATGTTGGGCAGTAATTAATCCTGAATATTTGTTCATGTTTATGTGGATCAAGAGGAAATTTGGGGGAAATCCCCTTCAGCAGCCTTGGAAGCAAAGTTAAAATGGAAGTAGTCTCAGAAATATGAGTGGGGGGAAAAAGGAAGCTGAGCTGTCTCCAGGATCTAAGAGCCAAGACAAACACAGAAAAAGAAGACAAACAAACTGGGGACTTGAAGATGTGATGTTTAGCGACCACTCAATGCATGTGATGCACAAGACTGAAACTATCATAACATTGGAACATGCCAGAGTGGGGATGCCATAGGTGTGTTAGAGGGGTAAGGGGAAGGGACAGAGGATTGCAGCATTTTATACCATATAAGCCATGGTCAAATCTAAGTCCACTCCTAGAAATAAAAAAGGGGCAGTTAGACAAGCTGGAATAAAACCAGACATGACTTCTAGTGTAGAAGACAAATCAGTTCCAGCAAATTTGGTGTGAAAGATTTTCCTAAGACAGTTCCTCCAAAAGAGGCTGCAGTGCCAAAAGGGTGGTACATTGTGAATTAGCTGGAGTCAATTCTAGAATACAAGACACAAATCCTTGGTCTTAGATACGTGCTTGCAATATAAAGGTACAAGATAAAAATTATGGAAATGACAGCGAGAGATAATCTGTCTATCTTGATGGCATGTTTGGAGATGGGGGCACCTGCATTTGATCTACATTGTATAAGGTTTCCAGCCATAGAGAAGGCAATTGAATGGTTCTTTGTCCCTTTACAGGCTGGAAAGTTGGGCTGGAGAACCTAAAACAAGAAATAAAAAATGAAACCTTCCAAAGCTGGAGTGACCGTGAGAACTTTGGACTTGTTAAATTTGACTACACTGTTTCAGGGTAAGTAAACAATCAAAAATATTCTAAAGCAATGGTATAAAATACTTTTAGTGATAAGGGAGTTCTTAATGGATTCATAAAGCCCTTACTTGCTGTTACTTTATTAGACAATTGGATTTTCAAAAGCACTCATAGATGATCTAACTCTGCTCCCATTGCCCAGTCATTGTCAAGTATTTTGTATATAACCTGCCAGAGATGAATTTAAGGAAAGGGTTTGAAGGAAAACTACATAGCAACTACTCAGATCTTTAGAAGATCTTCCCCTACCCAAAGGGCAACAAAAAAGTAAGCATGTCTGTGTTTAAGGGAAAAATTGATATTATGAGCAATAAAGGTCAACAGAGGGCCTTAATAGAAAACACAGAGGGGGCAGTAGTAGGTTAGAAGAGAGGGGAAGATGTAGCTGGAGTGATGAAGTGGGAAAATTATTTTTGCAACAGTTTTTTAAATATAGGGAGGGCAAAATATCATTATGACATGACAAGGCTTTACATCCATTTTGCACAGGTATAAATCACTGTAGGAGGGACTATGCAGTATAGAATCAGGCTCCTTAAGTTCCTATCATTCCCCCAAATGCAGCAAGCTGCTAAAAGAATATACATTTCTGTAGCATTCCTTACCCTCATCAAACTAAAAACTTCTAGTTAGGCTCTAATCCAGTGGTTCTCAACCATCTTAGACTGAAGGCACCCTTATATAACTTATCTGAATGTAGCAGCACCTTGTATCAACAAATAAAACCAGAAAAATAATTGAGCAATTCTGTTGCAAAGGACTCAAAAAGATCACAATGGGTGAGAATGCTTTGACACAATTAATTCCTATTTAAAATCTTTGGGTTTATGTTATTAACCATGTGTAGATGTTTGCACCTCTACTGATGCTAATATTGCCATGACACCCTGGTTGAGATCACTGTTCTAATCCGACAGAAAAGCATAAATTTGCCATCTGTCAAGACTGTTTCACTTTAATAAGTCAGTCCCTTGGCCAGTCATATGGGATTACTTCCTCACCTACAATAGTTCCTGACTTTCCATTATACAGTTCTCCAAAGCAAAAAACTTAAAGGAAATGGCTGGTGCCTTTTTCCACTATTTCCCAGTATCACTGGCAGGCTGAACCATAAACATCCCAGTTCCACATTTTACGGACAATGAGCAAAGACTGCCCCATCCCTCAAGTGAGTGAGGTTTACCTGTAATGATGGGCTTCTTTCTTTAGACTGGGAAAATTCACTTAAAGGAATGAGGCTTGTCTGTCTTCATAGAAAAGATACACACCCCAAGAATACAAAACATTGCAGAGACCTCTATTCCTAATGCAGAGTGTTCTACCTCAAATTTATTTTACTTAGAGGTTGAGTATAACATTGAGTCTAAAGGACCCTTTCTCTCAAGGGGTACCATTTACCTTCAGGTCAAGGGTACCTTTCCCCATGCAACTGGATAGTTTTACCGTGAAATGCTACAACATTTTGTCTTGTAACTCAAAACCATTTTGTACTATTTAATTGTACCAGAAGACTTCAGCATCTCATCTCTCCTCTGAGTGCAAACTAATATCCCTCTTTCATTTATAGGCTCAGAATTAACACTGTTGAATTCCCAGATGCCTCTGTATCCCTCATACCTGGAACTGGGATTAAGCTGGCAATTGAACATGCTTCTGCAACCTTCCATGCAAACTGGAGTATAAAAACCTGGCTAGTGTAAGTATTGTACTATGTGAGCCCCAGTATACTCTTCTGGAAAGTGAATTAAAATTAAAAAATATAAAATGTAGTTACTAATCTAATTTCTAAGGAGGTCAAATATCCTTTACCAAATAATACAAACCTGTTGATATAGCTCTCTTGAGTGTGAGACATTCATTTCAGGTTAACAGTATAGTATTAATTAAGATGCTACTACGAAGGACACCTCTGGAAAGTATCAGATCAAAATTCTGTTATTTGGCTGGTATTTTCCAGACTGTTAATTAAGTGAATATTTAGGAAGCTGTTTAATACAGTGGATCACACTCTACAAAAAGGGGTTGATAATTACATGTGTGTTATATTGCATTTACTGTGTAACTGGAAAGGTTGACTCCATAACTAATTTAACTTTGGGTGTTCTTAGGACAAGTGTGGAGTGCTGCACCTAGGGCGCAAAAATATCCAGCACAGCTACTGGTTGGGAAGTGACTCTCTCAGCAGCACAGAAGCGGAAAGGGATCTCAGAGTCATAGTAGACTCCAAGATGAACATGAGTCGTCAGTGTGACAAAATCATCAGCAAAGCTAATCACACTTTGTCATGCATTAGCAGATGCATGACAAATAGATCCAAGGAGGTGATACTTCCCCTCTATGCAGCATTGGTCAGACTGCAGCTGAAGCACTGTGTCCAGTTTTGGGCGCCGTACTTCAAGAAGGATGTTGATTGACTCAGGAGGGTCCAGAGGACCCATGAGGTCCTCATATGGTTAGGGGCTTACACGACAAGCCCTGTGAGGAGAGACTGAGGGACCTGGACCTCTTCAACCTCTGCAAGAGAAGGCTAAGAGGTGATCTTGTAGCCATCTACAAATTCATTAGGGGATGCAGCAAGGGATCAGAGATGCTCTCTTCACCAGGGTACATCTTGGGGTAACAAGGAACAATGGTCACAAACTGACAGAGAGCAGAGTTAGTCTAGATATCAGGAAAAACTTCTTCATGAAAAGGGTGGCCAAAATTTGGAATGGGCTTCCAAGGAAGGTGGTGCTCTCCCCTACCTTGGGGGTCTTTAAAAGAAGGCTGGATAGGCATCTGGCTGGGGTCATTTGACCCCAGAACTCTTTCCTGCCTAGGCAGGGGGTCGGACTCAATGATCTGTTGAGGTCCCTTCTGACCCTAGCATCTATGGTTCTAATCTATCTATCTTCCCAGAAAACTGTATTAACAGAATATTAAGGTTACGAAGTTATGTATTCAAAAGGTAAGAAATACCAGAATTCAAGTTGCTTCTGAAATCTTACTTTGGGCTCCTTTTATGATATTGTCTTTAATGGCTCAATTGCATATTATTTTTCAATATTAATTCTGCACCTAACATTGTAATATGTTTTTATGGAATGCTCTAAGTATTAAAAATGGGTTATGGGGGTTTTTTTGGTTTCTTATGTGGGGCCATATTTACTGTAACTTGGGATATGAGACTATATATCCACAACACAGATCTCTATCACTTCAGCTAATGGAGTAACTGGTAGCAGTATTAGGCTATTATCCTCTAGATGGACTAGGCAGTAGAAGGGAGTGGAACACAACTATTGCCAGCAGGGTTTCACCTCTGTTCCTTGGCAGCAAAAGATCACAGATACTCAGTTCCCCTGAGCTTAGCTCCAAGTCCTGGAGAGGAGTGTACTCTAGGGGTTAACACTGCTGCCCCTTTGCCTCCCGCTTGTCTCTTTTCTCCATGCTCCACTCCAACCCAGTTTTGAAAAAGAGTATATTGATTCCAGTGGGGTAGGTGATGACTGCTTTCTCTCCATGGGTAGTTAGAAGGGCTTTTTCTGAGGCAGTGCTACAGCTCTTGTGGCAGCATTATCACAGATCTGAGAGTTGTAGGAGAATTGAACTGGCATTAATCAGAAAATGGTTATTCAAGTCACAATGAAATTATGATGATTTGGAACCTGGCTAACTGCGGCATGATTCAAGAACTCATGCTCTCTGAAGGTGAGAGGAAAAGACTCGTTCTTCATCCACCCAATGTAAGGATCAAAGCCTCTTAGACTTGACTCATCATTACTTTCTTAAATGTTTCCTAAGAGTAGATTTTTCAGCTGAGCTTATTGTTTTGTCTGTGTAGCAGAAACCATGGAGGAGCTACTGTCTCTCTTTCAGGAGTGTTTATCACAGTGATCTTCCAAGTGTCAAGGGATAACAAAGGCCGCCTATCCATGCTGTTTCACAACTGCTGGTTAAGCATTCATGATGTTAAAGTCAAGCTGAGTGGAGGAGCCAGGTAGGTGCGAGAGATTTCTTATTATCACTCTGGTGAAAAGTAGACAAGTCAGGCTATATCTAAATACTAAACCTCCTCATCACTGCACTGCACTGCTCTGGGTACATGGTTTCCTAAATCTGAAGCAGTGCAGCCACCTCCATGCAGAATTTGGGGCAGTTTGATAAGTCACAGGGCCAATTAGCCTGCCTTCAGCTAATAGCACTCCCAAAGGACCACATAGCTCAGCTACATTGCTCTGAATTTAGGAAGGAACTCTGTCCAGAGTAGCTCAGCATGCTCAAGAGCAACACCCCTGGGGACAAAAAATTGTCTGCATAGACATTACCTCAGAGGCTCATGTCCCGCTTGTCAAAGCTAGAACAAGCATTTCCTATGGCTACTTTAATATCAGCATTCACTGAGTTCCAAATAGCCTCTAATTCTCAACCTAAATATGAGCCAGTCCTCATCTAGCCAAAAAGAATTGATTGTATAGTCTTTCTCTGTGTCATCATAGCCATTTCTTACTTCTGCCTCATTTATACTTTACCTACCTCTCTTCCTGAGGGCTCCTTCCTCAAGGCCACCTGCTCTTTCTCTACACATGCCAAACCCAAGATTGAGGTAGTGAAGCCACACTGGAAGTACCTGTTTCACTGGTCTTGAGATTTCTGCCTCTGGTGTGCTTAAAAGCATGATCTCAGGGTTGGAGTATGCAGAGTGGGAGATGGACAGGATATGCATGAGAGTTTGGCCTCTAGGAGCACTGGGGTAACAGTGTAGACATATCCCATGTCTATATGGCATTGTAGTGACCTTCATTAGTGAGGTGGACTCTTCACAGTTTTTAGGGTTCATGCAGGTCTATTATACTTTGGATTACCAGTCCAATGCAAGTTACTGACTAGCCTGAAAGCCAGATATTACATTTTCTATAAACCTAGCTTATACATATGTATATTAACTAAAGAAAATATTCAAATAGCTAAAGCAATGGTAAGGTCCTCCTTTGTTCTTTCCTCCTCTTCAGCTGGGTCTTTAACCTCTTTGCTGGTTATCTGAAGAAGCCCATTCAAGCCTACTTGGATAAAAATGTAAGTCTTTAAAGACAGTTTCAGGAGCGAGGTTTGAAGAACATCTGAAACTACCTCATCTCTGAGGCCATGGCCTAGATCAGGGATTGGCAACCTATGTTCTGTGGGCTGTAGAGCTTATGGGCTTTGGCAGCATTGTGCTGTCAGGGGGCTTCACTCACACCACAGCTGGGTGGTAGGGAAAAGTGTCAATAGCAGCTGCCAGGTTGCAAGTGCCGGCTCACCTCAGATCTGATCTGGGTTGTTTTGGCCCACTAGAAAATGTTGCTGACCCCTGACTTAGAACTTAGCTAAGGCATACCTTGAAAAAAGACAACTTCAGTCTGACTCTCAGCTTAGTAGCACTTACTACCCTGGCACCACCATCTACTCTTCTTTTCCCCTTGAAATAATATGAAAGTTCATATGCTCAGTTATTTTTCACTTGGAGGGTCTTCCCATTGAGCAACTGATTTTATAACAAATCTGTGATCATATGCATAGAAGTCTTCATGTTTGTCTTTTAGAATTTATAGAAAAAGGCTGAAGGAGAGAACGTAGGCCCTTTCATTCCAGAAAAAAAGTTCTCTATTACTTGTGCTACCAGGAAAATCACTTTTTGTAGTGACTGGTCAATGATATTATTAAATCTTTATTCTATACTCTTTCTGGGGCCAGTGTTAGAAAGTGGGATCAGAACAAATGCCTGAACAGGCTTGATTCAGCTAGAGAGAAGGGTTAAAATACGCACTACCCATTACATTACAGTGTCCTCTGTGTACTTCCATATAGTTGTGCCCGAACATCAAACACAAAATCCAAAGGATGGATGCAGAGCTCAGAACTCTTAAGGGTGAGTCTCTGAAAATGAAATGTCTTTGTATTTCCATTTCCATGCCCTTCGGCGTGTAGACTTTTGCATTAAATGTTGCCTGAGAACTGTATTTGACTGATTCTGTTCAAAAGCTACTACATTAAAGACCCGTGTCCCCAGCAGATAGAGTGAGGGGTAAAGAAATGCTCAAATGATTCTAGAACTAAGCCCCACTCTCCATTCCCTTCCATTCCCTCAGACACTCACAGACACAAATTATTATGTTCATGTTTGGCTGGTGTCAACAGCAGGACATCTGTAATCTGTCAACCCACTGCAGCTGTGCTCTGTGGTGATAAGGGACACTAAGGCCACACCTAGCTGCTAAATTTACTGTTCAAGGCAGTAGTGCCCTCAAACATTCCACCCTGCTCTACACGGGCTGCCTCCTAACCCAGAAGCAGTGTAAACACTACACTTCAAGTGAGCCAGTTATAACAACTAAGTGACAACCTCCCCTACTTACTAGTTAGCCTTCATATGGCACTTCAGATATGGTCAAACTGCTCCTAGTTTAGGAAGTAGCCTAAACTCTATCCACCGTGGCAAACATGAGGTCAGCATTTCCAGAAGAACCTTGACTGCTCAGCATTTCAGCATCTGTAGTTATGCCTATTCTATCATATCCTAGCACCTGCCTTGGAACCTGCACAGCACTGTTCCCCAGGTCCTGCTCTTCTGTGTGCATCTGCCAAGTTCATACCAGCTGTCCTGGCTCACATTTACTGGGACTCTTGGCCTTGCTCTCCAGGTTTGTGACCTGGCCATGATCATTAGGGCAGATTGCCCACATGGCAGTTTGTAATGTGTTGCCTGAGCTGCTAGCTAGACTGCAGCTAAATAAAAAAGAGATCCTGACTACTGTCTTCATCAAAAATCCCACAGCATTTCTTGCAAGAGTAACCATGATAATCATGGTATTTGATTTGCATTCAAACACATACAGTTATATTCTGTCTACCTAAACTTCCTCCTGCAGTTCAAATAGGATATGATATTTTCTATTCTCTTTCTAAATTGGTTAATGTGACTGATCCCTGTCAAACCAGCTGTCCCTTACATATGAGAGGTAGCAGCATTTTCAATCAATCCAGGATGTAATCCCCATTACATCATTTAGAGGCAATAATTTCCATTAAATTTAACTAGGAGGCAGGGCAGGGTGGCACTTTAGAGGTTAACTGGTTAAATTTAACTGTTTTCTTCTAGATTGTTTAATTAAAAGGAAGCTCTGGAAAAAATGTTTATTATTTCATTTTTCTCCTGTGGGGAGGCAGAGCAAGCAATTCCTCTGTAGTTACATCCTTTCCCTTCAGGGGTGCCAGCCGGTCAGTGTCCCCTGTGGATGCATCTGCTGCTTAGCCCTTGCAGGTAGAGGATCTTCTGGAACTCCCTCTGGAGGACTGCTTTTTCAGCATCATTTTTTGCTTTGGTGACCATCTAGCAGCAAAACATTCTTTGCTGAAGCACCATGGGCCATGTGTAGACTAAACAAGGGGCATGTGTGCACGACACTTTAAAGTGAGTTAAATGCTTTTGCACCGCTTTAATTGTGTTGGTGTTTGCACGGGTTAGTGGTGTATTGTGCAGTAATTCCAGCTGCTGTAGCGAATTTGATGGAGTAACATGCCTTGCATGACTTGGGGTGCAGCAACCTACAACTCCTCTAAGGAGTTTTTAGTTTGCTGCCCTACAGCCGCAGAGCAAAGCACTGGGCTCCATGCACCTCAGGGGCTCTGCAGGAAGCCCATGCAGGCAGCCTGGGAAGGCAAACTCCGCCCAAGAACAAAAAAATATTTTTTTTTTCTTGGAGCCTGCCTGTCTGCCTGAACTGCACAGAGGCCCAGTGCTTTCCTCTGCGTCTGTGGTGCCCCCTGGGACTGCCCAAGCCAGGTGCCTGAGGGTGGGTGCCGCCTGGGCAGGGGACCCGCCACTGCTGTGCAGGGAAGCATCTGCACCTCCCCCCTCCCCCGCAGCCCAGGAACCGCTCCACCCACTGGTAGCTCGTCCTCCCCTCCCCACCACCGAAGAGGCAGGTAAGTGGGTGTATGCATGACATGGGGGTTTAAAGGGCCCTAAATTGAAGCAGTGTTTTTAAAAACCCACTGCTTCAGTTTAGGGCCCCTGTTTCATCTACACATGCCCATGAAGGAAGCAAGGACTCACCTTGAATGGGTGAGCACATAACCCAACTGTTATGGAAGCTAGCAACAGTTTGCAATGCATTAGCTAGCAGTGTCATAAAAATTGCTGGTTCCTATGGTTACTACCTCAGAGCTTGTATCTCCCCCTATCAGCTTATTCAATCAGGGATTTGAAAACTCGTGGCAATCAGAAGAGGTCCCATATGACTGGGAAAAGGCAAATTTAGTGTTCCTCTTTGAGAAAGGGAAAACGGAGGATCCAGGGAACTATAAACTGGTTAGACTTACCTCAGTCCCTTGAAAAATCATAGACCAGGTCTTCAAGGAATCCATTTCTCAGCATGTGGAGGAGAAGAAGGTGATTAGGAACAGTCAGCATGGATTCACCATGGGCAAATCATGCCTGACCAACTTGATTGCTTTCTATGATGAGATGACTGGCTCTGTGGATGCAGGAAGAATAGTGGATGTAATATACCTTGACTTTAGCAAGACTTTGATATGGTCTCCCACAATATTCTCGCAGGCAAGCTAAGGAAGTACAAGTTGATGAATGGACTGCAAGTTGAATAGAAAATTGGCTGGATCATCAGGCTCAAAGGGTAACACTCAATGGCTCAATGCCTAGTTAGCAACTGGTATCAAGTGAAATGCCCTAGGGGTTGGTCCTGGGGCAGGTTTTGTTCAATATCTCCATCAACAACCTGGAAAATGGGATGGAGTATACCCTCACCAAGTTTGCAGATGACACCAATCTGAGGGAGTAATAGATATGCTGGAGGGTAGGGCTAGAATTCAGAGAGACCTAGACAAATTGGAGGATTGGGCCAAGAGAAATCTCGTGAGGTTCAACAAAGACAAGTATAAAGTCCTGCACTTAGGACAGAACAATCCCATGCACCAGGACAGGCTGGGGGATGACTGGCAAAGCAGAAGCTTTGCAGAAAAGGACCTGGGGTTACAGTGGACAATAAGCTGAACAGGAGCCAACAGTGTGCCCTTGTTGTGAAAAAAGCTAACACTATCCTGAGCTGCATTAAGAGCATTGCTAGTTGAGGGAAGTGATTCTTCCTCTGTATTCAGCACTGGTGAGGCCACATCTGGAGCACTGTGTCCAGTTTTGCCTCCCCCACAATACAGAAAGGATGTGGACAAATTGGAGAGAGTCCAGCAGAGGGCAATGAAAATGGTTCGGGAGCTGGGGCACATAATTTCTGAGGAGAGGCTGAGGGAACTGGGCTTATTTAGTCTGGAAAAGAGAAGACTGAGGAGGGGGTTTAATAGCAGCCTTCAACTACCTGAAGGGTGTTTTTAAAGAGGATGGAGCTAGACTGTTCTCAGTGGTGGCAGATGACAGAACAAGGAGCAATGGACTCAAGTTGCAGCCAGGAAAGTTTAGGTTAGATATTAGGAAACACTTTCTCATTAGAAGGATAGTAAAGCACTGGAACAGGTTACCCAGAGGGGCTGTGGAATCTCCATCCTTGGAAGTTTTTAAGAGCTGGCTAGAGAAAGCCTTGGCTGGGATGATCTAGTTGGGGATGCTCCTGCTTTGAGCAGGGGATTGGACTAGATGATCTCCTGAGGTCCCTTTCAACCATAATTTTCTATGATTCGGGAGTTGCTTCTCTCTAGATACCTGCCTCGTAATATTTTTTATAGCTGAGATAGAGCTTGTTTTCTTCTTTCACACTTGGGACCTCTGTCTTTAGCATACTTGGGAGTAGCCAGAGCAGCTTCAGTGCCACATTTCCAAGTTTAGCACTTGTAAGCGGGAGTGTATGACCAAGGTGTATTATGGTGAGTGGGTGCCCTCAGTAATGGCAGTGATGTGGTGTAGAGACATACCTTCTCTTCACAATGTAGAGAAAAAGCTTCTCCTGTTGTGCTGTGGGACAAGGTGCAACTTATGGAGTGAACAACATCCCAGTGGCTTCAGCACTGATTGACAGCTTCAGAAATGTTACTGCCTCCTTCCAGGTGTACAGTATCAGTAGCAGCAATAATTCTGTATAGCACTTATGGCTGTAAACCTGCATCAGAGCCCTACTGTGCTAGTCCTTGCACAAACACATCACAAAGAGAGACCTGAAGTTTTGAAACCCATTTAACTGATTTTAAACCAAATATGGTTTCCCACAGAAACAGGATTTGAGGGAAAGTCTTTTGCTATATGCAAGCTGGGACAAGAGAAGAGCTGGGCCTGAATTACTGTTGGTCAGAACCATAGGGTGAGAAGGGACATTAAAGGTCATCTAGCCCAAATTCATTTGTTTCCTTACCCCGCTTCACTGAATCACTGTTTCCTTTGTGCTTTTCTTCTCTAAGACCTGCCTCCATGTGGAACTAAACATAACTGGCTATGATAAAACTTTTGTAATAATCACTGTGTTGTTTTGTTCATAACTTTACAGTTCTAAGTCAGATCGATGCCTTTGCCCAAATAGACTACTCGCTCATTAACTCTCCAGCAATCTCCAAATCATCCATTAACCTGGATTTGAAGGTAATTAGCCTCCATTGCTAATTCTCTGGATCTGTGTTCTTTCAAGACCCCTCTGACTCTCTTCAGTATCAGTAATGATGCTTATTGTATATATTGACTTCCAAAAAAAGACCTTCATTTTTGTTTTATTTTGCTTCTTAAATCTCAGGGAATATATATATTCCCCAAAGGGAAAGAAAAACTCAAGCTTCTAGAAGAAAACCTGAGTAAGCAAACAGTTTTGTGGCATACCCTGAGAGTTAAGAAGCAAAACAAAACAAAACAAAAATAAAGGTCTTTTTTTTGGAAGCCAATATATATATTTCTTTGCAGGGTACAGTCTATCCAGCTGGAAATCACACAGATCCCCCCTTTGTACCAAACCCATTCACTCTTCCAGACAAGAATAACTCCATGCTCTACCTGGGAGTCTCTGAGTATTTCTTCAAATCTGCTTCATTGGCTTATTACAATGCAGGGGCCTTTAACATTACCATCACAAAAAAGGTTAGTGGAACTTGCTGGTGTGAGAATTACAAATGTTTCAGATATGCAAGTAATCAGTGAAAGGGATTTTATTGATCATTTCACAGAGGAATTTGTACATGTCCATGGCGTGCTTCTACCAGATTTAGGTATCATTCACAATATTAATTCTACATTTTAGTATTTCTCGGGCCAACTTCTTAGTTGCTTCTTGATACCATGCAGAGTACAGAAGTGTTAGATGTCACAGAACTAATCGTGTTCTTTCACCTTAATGCAGAGGGTGGAAGAAAGAGCAATGGAGAGCTGTTCTCTGAACAGATTCCTTTGCTCTGACTAAGTAAGGGAGAGAGGGAAAGGTTTGGGAAGAAAATGTGTGGTTTTAGCCCACAGCTGCATTCGGGTATACTAAGCTCTACAAGAAACACCGTTGTTCGCCTTAGAACTGGAATAAATCATTAGAGAGCAATAAAGACAGAACAGGAAGCAGGCATGACAAGATACTTTGGTCACCAGTGGGAGAAAACCAGGGAAGGCTAAAAGTGAGCACACTGTTGCTTTGCTGGCAGTGCTAGAAAGGTCTTCTGAGTGGGCTTTGCGGAGTGAAATGGTGCTAAAAGGGGCTTTTGTAACCAGCTGTGCCTGTTGACTGAGCAAACCGTGTCACAAAGCAGAGCAGCAAAGGGTCAACAGGGTGTTCATTTCTGTCTTTAGTGGGTTCGGTATTTTCCAGCTATAGGAGCCTGCAAGACAAACTAGAAACAGAATTTAAAATTTGATTTACAGCTATACTTCTCTTTGTTTCTCCAGCATGTTTTTTAATATATATTAATGACAATTGTGTCTAACCTTTTTGGCTAGGGACAGAAGTTACACGTAAACTGGTTTAAGTGATTAGAAACTGGTTTAAACCTGTAACAGAACAGATGTTCAGTGCATATAAACCAGTTTGAAGATGGCTGAAACCAGTTTGAGATAAACCTGGTTGAATGTAGTATCAGATTTAACTGATTTAGCTCAAACCAGTTTATGCAATGTCTGTCCCAGACCCCTTGCTAATTAAAGTTAAATCAGACTCCCCCAGCATCTCAGCATACTATCTGGGATGAGTGGGGCTCTCTGCTCCACAGCAGGGCTGGCCTCTCCCCTCTGCTCCCTGACTGGAGCTTGGCAGAGACTGCAGGCATCTGCCTGGCTCCCCCCTTCCCTCCCTGTCCCATCTACCTTACACAGACATCTCTCAGCATTAGCTAGCATACTACTTGCTGGCTATGGTCCATGCTGTAGCAGACAGGACAAAGGCAGAATCAGCAGGTAGCTGGTAATATCCCTCTGTTGTTTTCTTAATGGAGTGATAAACACTGAGTTAGGGGTAATAAACACCACATTATCAATTCCCTGCTTGGCTGGTCATGGAGGGGTGGGGGTCTCCCTAGTTAGAGCAACCTGCCAGGGCCTGGCCACACGCCCCTCAGCTCAGCAGTGTGGAAGGGAAGGGAGGGCTGCTCTACGGCTTCTAGCTTGAGCCACTGCAGGCATGTGCCTGCATGTCTGGGATGTCTGTACAGTTACGAACTGGTTTAACCTAGCCAGGTTAGATTACCCTGCAAAGATTGAATCAATTCAGGGTCAGGCTTTTTGAATGTCTGTCCCTAACCTTTGTCATGATGTATTGTAACTTCCTTTAAGACTACTCCCAGAAGGAAAGGGCATTAAATCAAGAATGGGGATTAAATGAATGATAATAAACAGAGTGCATTTCTTTAAAGAGAATCTGAACATGAATATGAAGCAAGATGATCTGATATCTTCCATTTGCTTGCAGTTTTCCACTTATTTTATGCCAACTGAAGTAACACCTAACAATACCATTCCTGAGGTAGGTATCTTTTTTTTTCTTGTAAACCTTTAAGGGACCGCAATATCTAATCCCCCTGTGGACATCATCAGAGTGCTAGCAAACTCCTAAGGTTTGTAGCAGGCAGTGAGATCATCAGGGTTGGGGGCTGGTGAGAAGGGATGATTTGTGGCTGCTGTTGGGAAAGTCCAGATTAAGACTCCTGTGTTAGGGTGTGTTCATATACAGCCCTCTGCCAATGCCTCTCCTGCAGCCCGCATTCTCCGCACTTTATTCAGATTCCCTTCAGCTTGCTGTTAAGTTACTTGATTAGAAATCCATTTGCAGTGTAACAGAAGCATTTTTACTGAACCTGCAGAACAATATTGGACATTGTTAACATCCTATTTTTAAACTGAGTATGGTGTCATCCAGATGCAGAAAGAGGTAGTTATTTGGGTTAGTCTGAAGTCAGGGAGAAGGCAGGGGAGAGTGGCAATTTATAGACAATCATAATTCAGAGAGGCATGAGCTTCATAAGCAACAGCTTACTTTACTTTGACTAAACAGATGCAGACTATCTCATTACTTTGGAAGCGGTAATACAGGACAGGAGGTAGCAATAATATACTCTGTTAGTCTTGCTGTGCATTCATGTTAGTAAAAAAATAAGAAAATCAGTTCCCGTTTTCCTTGCAGGTGTAGGGGGCCTGAGATTTTTTTTGGCTACAGTGTTCAAATCCTGTGGAAGGAAGATGATGACATTTTTAGAACAACTGAGTCTCATCTCTTGCATGCATGAATTTTTGCCCTTGTAGAAGGGGAATGGTCAAGGCGAAACAATATACTGTGCTACAGTATTTGATGCATTAATTAATCAAGACTCCATACATGTAACATCTATGCTAATATTGAGTGAGATTCCATAACCCCCTCCAACCTCTCTGTGCTGTCACTGATGAAGTAAGATGTTGCTTATGACAACTTTTACTGCTCTGAATTAAGGTGCCACTCTGCCCTGCCTTCATCCTTTTTTCAGATGGTAATAGTTAGTTTAATATAAAGAATGCTTTCAACGTACAAACTCACAGATACAACTTGTTCTTTGAATTCTTGCAATGGACTATATGTTCTTCTGTACCTATTGCAGTCTTTTCCATCTCCCCACTTTTCTCCATTGTCCTTCATTCCACTTCAGTTCCTCTCAATTACTTTTCAGACAGCACTCCAAACCCCTTATCCTTTCTAATTCCTGTATTATTTTCTAGTCATAGAGACCAGGATTGACCATTTTTTATGGAAGTAGTTTGTTTTCAATCCTCTTGGAAATAATGTCATCTTTAATACAGTTAGCTTCCCTTCTATAGGCAAAAATGAAAGGGAGAATGGTAGCCATCTTGATTTAGTTCAGTCTTTCACTTGTGGCATTTTGTATGCAATAGAAAATAGCAACAATAAAAGAGAAATCATAAATTTTGAGGCAGGGAGTTCAAGGTATATATGAAGGAATGACAATTAAAGGAAAATTAAAGATTTTGACTCTGTGTGTGCATATGTGTAGAGCTTTATATTTTCTTTATATGAGTGATTACTTTTCCTCACTTTCCCAGGATATTTAGCATCATGTTAACTCCCTTTACCTAGAATTTAAGCTTCAGGAGCAACCTTGGAGTTGTTACTTCAACTTAATATCCATGTAAGACCTAATAAACCACCTCAAAAAAATACCAAGGACTTGACAAAATGTTTTAATTATTTGGCTCAGTGTAGTTATAATAGATCTTTTTTACTACACAATGCTAATCTTTTTTATAAAACTACCTACATACCACCTGATTATAGTCTATCTACCATGTACCATATTTTGAAGACAGTTCCTCCATATAAACTCAATGGTCGTGAGCCATGTTTGTCTGAAGCCAGGCAAATGGAAGGGCAGGGTTGCACCTTAGAGACTAACAGGTTCAGAAAGACATGCATTTTTATAGGGGGCGTACAGATGTTAAGGCATACAGACATTTACACAAAAGTGCCATAGTTAGAGCAGCTGTTGGAAGTTGGAGTGGGGGCAGTTGCCTGTTGGGTGGAGGGGACTCAACCTGCCTGCACCGGCCCTGGGCAGCAGACAGGTGCTCCAACAGCCTCTCAGGGGAGATCACCCCTCTCCCCAGCCCCACCACCCCCAGCTGGCAACTATCAACAGCAGCTGGGGGTTTGGAGGGGGGGAATGCAGTCCCCCCCGCCAACTACCCCTGCTGGGGTCTTGGGGGGAGCTGGGTTGGGCCCACATGGTGGGGAGGGCTCCCCTCCCTGATCCCACAGGGGGCTGCCTTACCTGGAGCACAGATGGCTGCTGCACCTGGAGCTGGTGGTGGGGAGGGAGAACAAAGCCCACTTTACCTCATGGGCCCAGCCCAGCACCCCCTGAAACCCCAGCTGGGGTAGCCAATCTAGGCCCATGCAGTGGGGAGGCTCCATTTCCCCACCCCTGCCCCAGCCTCTTGACAGCACACAGAGGCCGGCTTGACTTTTTGCCACAGCCAGAGCTTGGGGGGTGGTGCAGAGCTCCCCCTGCTGTGCAGGTATATCCCAGCTACCCCCAAAAACCTAGCAGGGGTAAATAGGGGGGTACGTGGCGTAGGTAGGCTTCCTTCCCCACCCCCAGCCCAGTTGAACAGGGAGAAAACAGAGCTTTTTCCATCTCTCCCACAAGCACCAACCTAGCCCCGCAAAGGTCCCTAGGATTTGAGCAGAATCGCCCAAAATTAAACCTCAATGTGAACCTGTATACAGGTTTGCTAAGGCACTCTGCCCTAGAGTGCCTTCATCTGATACGGCACCAGACACAGATTCATTTCTCACATGATCCGCCATTTTTAAATGCTCTGCAGCCTGAGCACTTGTTATGTTATGGCTACAGAGCACTTTTGGCTGCCTCATCCTGTGAAAAGTATAACTTCTGTACACATCCATTGGTAACAACCTGTTTGGTGAGATGCTACAAATGGACTGCCTATAAATTTGTTTGAAGTCTTCTTTGCTTCTAGGTTCTACAGCTTGTTCAGAATTATACAATGTCACACCCACTGATGTTGATGCTACAATCTACTGCAGCACCTATCGTCAGCTTGCAAACAGGCAGTTTGACTACAGAGGTCACTGGCAACTTAGAGATGTTTTCTGTCCTGCCAAACTCAAGCCTCCAGTTCATCTTTGCAGGGAATCTAGTAAGTACTCTGGACCAAAAAACTCTCTTCTGTGCAGGGGATAAAAGATGTTTGTTCTTCCATACTGCTATCTGCCAAATTTTCTGAGAATCTGAGAGGTCAGTGTGACCTAGAACAGAGGCATCAGTGCTGCTCACAGATACCCACAGAAGACTTCCACTACGTTGGATAGGAATTGGATTTTCATGTCTGTGAAATAATTTGATGTACAGGTTATGAGGAATTTACCTTTAGAATCCCTTTTTTGAGGGGGTGAGGGTGTCTTTCCAAGAGAAAGAAAGAAAGAATATATTACAGCCTCCATTTTCTGAAGCTCATTTTTTCTTAACCTGCTTGTTATAAAATAGTGGGCCATATCTCCAGACACCTTTTCATTACACTAAAAGTGCCTTTGGCCACTGGAAACTTCAGTTATCCAAGCCTTTTAAAATGTTGCCAATGACCCTCTGATAATGGAGGCAGTATTTTATATTACCAGGCACAAACCCCATATTGGATAGAAAGTGAACAGCTCACAAAAATTACTTCAGTATCTACATAAATAAAAATGTTGGGTGCTTTCATTTTGGATTATAAAAGGAAATCATATTTGTGCCTGTATCCTAAATAGGATTGCATGCTGTATATATGATAACAAGATTTTCTCTTCTTCAGACAGTGAATACCAGTGCCAACATGACTATATCTAAACAGAAGTTGATTATCTCATTACTTCTCAAGAGGTAACATAGGATAGTTTTGTCCAAGTCCATAAAATAAAGGTCAGGAAGTAACATTATTAAAAAGGACTCTATTGTGCATTCACGTCAATATGAGAAGATAATCAGTTACCTTCCTTCTTTCAGAGGTTGAGGCCCCGCGATTAGTTTATTTGCTACATTACCCAGATCCTGTGGATGGAATTGATGATGTTTTTAGAACAACTGAGGGTGCTGTCTTCCATGATTCTTTGTCCTTCTATAGGGGAAAAGTTCAAGGAGAAACAACATACTATCCACACTATTAATTGTATTAATTAATCTAAACACTATACATATTATATCTTGGCTAATACTAGGGAGTGAGATTCCATAACCCTTCCAACCTCTGTGTGGTAATTGTTACCATATAGTTGGAGCATCTACACGTTCATTAATGTGCCATAATTATGGTGTATTAAGTTAGTACCTATAACAACAGGTACTAACTTAATGCACTGTGATCGGCACTACTGCACGGTAGCACTAGCGCACTTTTTATGTGATGCTAAGGTGCAGTAGATTAACTTTACTGCACATTAGCTCATTGGCATGGCTTTCATCGTGACATGCTAATGTATAGAATTAGTCTACTGTGCTTCAAGCATCTCGTGTAGACACACCCACGGAGTCATAAAATTCTCCCCTGTGCAAGCATTCATTGAGCCACTACACACAACTCTGCATGGATCCTTGCAAGCTTTACTGTGAGAGGCAGGGACAAATGGGACAATGTGGCACATGCCACTACAATCAATATGGTTAGTGCAACAAGCTACAGACAGCTGTAGGGAGACTTCTGTAATCTGAAGCAGCACTCAAGGCTACTTAGGTTACATGTGAGTCTATTTCAGATTGTGCAATAACCCAGGAATGAGATGGTGCCCAGATTGTTTAAAGTAATTTCTTTATCATGTCTTGTGATTTCTCTGCTTGTTTTTCTGGAAGTGATCAATGTTTCTAGGGCAGTGGTTCACTGGGACCTAACAACCCGGTTGATTCTAGAGATCAGGGCAGCTTCTACAGAACCTACATTTTCATGCATTAAAGACAATAGCCAGATTTATTAAGCTTTGATGTTTCAAGAAGTAGGTAAAGACCAGAACCACAGGGGACCTGCTCAGCACATTCTACAGTTGGCTATGAAACAACTGGAGTTTTTGGTAGAACTTTATGATTTGGGGCTGACAAGAAGATTATTCAAGAGGAATGTTACAGGAAATTAAGGTTATAAATGTCCAGAGCATCCTGGGAAGGTACTCATAAGTAGTCTTGTGGAGTAGTAAATGCCTTACAACAAGAGTATCATGGGAAGTCATGAGTGCTTCAGAATACTGATTTAGGAATTGGGAGTTAGTGGCCTAAGAACCTGTGAGAGAGCTAATGTAGGAAGGAGACTTCAGTGACTCGGGCTCGTTGGGAAGTTATCCAAACAGAACTGAACTTCTGAAGAACTGGCAGTTCAGCCATCACATGGAGTAACAGCCCCAGAGTGAAATTTTTCTTCCCAGCTCACATAGCCAGGATGCCTGAATAGCTATTAAATTTCCAGGGATTCTGAAATTGACTTTTTATTGTATGATTTTGAATGCAGAGTTGTTGAGAGGCAGGGGGTGTCTGGTGAAGCTGAGTGTATGAATCGATGGGATTTATACAATGTAATTTGGAGGGAGAACTGCTCTCATGTCCCCAGAAAAACGTTTCCCAGGCCACACGCCTGTGCACATTCCAAGCTGTGCCCCAGGAAAACCATTTCTGTTCTTTATAGTGAGGGGTAGCATGGACTTCATTGGGCCCATGCCAATAAAAGCATCTCTTTAAGGGAATATCACATAGCCTGTAGCTCTGAAAATAACTGTACACAGGTGAAACAATGTACCTTTATCCTTTATAATGATTCCCTTTATTGTATTCTGTTCAGATTTCACTTCTCCCTGACACGTTCTGGTGTTGACTTTTCTGAGGTAAGCTGATGACTTCAGTACAAAGGAAACTTAAGTTCTTAAAACCAAGAATTTCAGAAAGAGGCAGGTTCAGATGAGAGGAAACTGAAATCTCCCCATTCATTTCTGTCTCAGCCTACTTATTTCTGGGATGGCTTTATCTCTCCTTCTGGTTTCACACAGACAATATTTTATCTGTTGTATAATCATATAGGCTTTACTCTTCCCTTTCTTTCAGGTAATATTGTAATACTCAAAATAGAGAGAAATGTTGTCTAAGCTAACTGCCTCTGAAGGATTACATGATGTTGTACAATCACTACCAGATAATATAAAACTGGATTGTAGCAGAGGGGTAACAGAAGCATCACATTTGCTGAGCAAACCGCAGAGGAAAATACAGGTAGTGGGGTAGGCTGAGGTACAGCACAAAGTCTCATTGTCAAGCTAAAGAGAGGAAGGGGAAAGAATAATAGTCACAAAAAGCATGAAACAGATTTAGTAGCAAAGAAAGGAAAATCCTTACCTCCCCCTTCTGGACCCCTTCCCCCATGGTTAGTTCTGAGGACATTCATTTAGCACTGGGAAGCTGAACTGTGTGGAATTATGACTTGTCCAAAATCCCATAGGGTAGTTACAAGCAAATATTTTAAGTAAATAAAAATGCTGATACTAAATTAATTGTGTGAAACTGTGTGACAAAGATTAATATCCCATTGCTTTGTTTGGCTTCAACCAAGTACCTCAAAATGCAAAGATCATTTTAACTTGTGGTTTTGTCTTACCAAATTTGATCTAAAAACTCCAACCAAGATTAGAGCCCAAGGCAATTTCATAGATTGTAAGAAGTGATCATCAGATCCATGTTCTCCCCCATGATAGATCTCACTTTTGGAGAAGTTCCTGTCTCGTGTATTATGGAATGGAGCAATCCCAGCAATCAATGGTAAGGATTGTTCCTTTACTGGCCATGATCTCCAGTATTCCCAGGGACTACATGGCAATAAAATTTAGTATGTGATTTTAGTTTTTCACTGTTATGTTACTGTCTCACATCACCTCCCTCTTGTGCTCTTTGTGCTCCCTGTGGTGGTGTCCAGGCAGTGTAGAGAAGAGGTAACAGTCTGGGTGAGATGCATAATAGGGGAAAGGTGAAAAGAGACAAAGGGTGAGGGGAATAGGAGTGGATGGAGTGGGTAGCGGAGGAAGAGAACAGGATCAGAAAGAAGGGAGGTTGTAGGAACAATGGCATAGAGAGAGGGGGTGGCAGAAGCCAGGGGACCTGGTGGAGTGGAACAAAGCAGGTGAGGAGAAGGAGCTGGAACACTGGCTAAAAATAGTAAAGCAGGAATCAGGGAGCTGAAGGGGTGATATGAGTTATGGAACTGAGTTAGAGGGAATATCAGGCAGAAGGGTACAAGAGTGAGGACTGGTGGGTGGGTAGATAAAAAGAAGGAGACAATGGGAGAGATGAATCCAGAAAGCACAGTAAAGGGAGACTGGATGGATGGTTAGGAGAAGAAAGGGACAAAAAGAGGCTTATTGGGGGGGAGGGGCAGAAGGATCTATGACCACTAAGCACACTTCCCTCCAGCACCTGGAAATGATCCCCTTCACTGTCTGTGCTTAGTCTCCCTCTAGTGCCTAGTCCATATAGAGTAGTGGTCACCAACCAGTTGATTTCCATCAACTAGTCAATTAGGGAGTCCCTGACAGCCAATCTCATTCGGGGGGGGGCGCTAGCTGGTGGGGCTAGCCCCCTCAGACTAAGATCAACTGTCAGGGGCTCCTTGATCAGAAGCAGCAGGATGCACATGGGGAGCGGCTGAGATGCAGCCCAGGAGCAGCAGGACACACGTGGCCCCCTGCCACCTGGGGCCAGGCTGGGTGAGTGGGACAATCCCCCTTTGCACCCCCTGCCACTGGGTGAGTGGAGCCCTGGCCGGGCAAGGCCAGGGCAGAGTCGAAGCCCAGGCAGCTTGTACAGGCACACGGGGGGTCCTGCCACTGCATGCACCTCGATGGGGGCCTGGGGGGCATGTGTCCCACTGATCTGTGCATGGGGCAAGGTGACTGCCACTGCACACTGGGCTTTGCACCCTGAGCTGCAGCAGGGCTCAGGGCACAAAGTGCAGTGGCAGCTGCCTCGCCCACACACAGATTGTGGGGACACATGCCCCCTGAACCTCTGCTGGGCTGCGTGCAGCAGTGGAAGCCCTCCCATGCACCTGGATGAGCCACCCAGGCTCTGACCCTACCCCAGGCAGGACCTACTCTCCCCTGCCCCACTCCCTTCCTCACCATGGGGGCCTCAATCTGCCCCCCCCACCCGACTGACCTGCTGAGCAGGGGGGCAATGTGGGCAGCAGGGGGGAGGGCGGGAGGTGGTGCGGGGTGCAGAAGATCCTGGATTGCCCTTTGCTTCAAAAAGTGATCTTCACCTTAAAAAGGTGGGAGACCACTGATATAGAGGCTGACACGCCCAAACTGTTCCCATTTACAGCTCAGGCTGTAGAGGTTTGTGCTTTGGAGCCTGAGTGAGGGTCAAGGTATTTCCACATGATAGAATTTCTGGGGGGTTTTCCATCTGCATTTTAAATTATTTAGCTTTTCCCAAATGTAACTTTATTACTTTAAATGAAGGTTGCAGTTATAAGGGCAAGCATTCACAAGTTAGGAAATGCCAGACTTAATGTTGCTTGTCCAATATGAGGTCACCCCCCTTGTGTGTATGCATTATGACACCAGTCGTTCCATGATCACATACCTCTTCTTCTAGAGAGCTCTTTCTCTGTTTGTAAATCTGGGTAATATCTATTTCCCAGGGGACAGGTGGTGATTGATTAGTGTTTGTAAAGCATATTAACTGTTTAAAAAAAAAAGATGCTGTACAAGAGCCAGTACTTATTGTTCACATATAAATGCATGTATTCTTATCTTTTATAAGATAAACTGAGGAAAGGATTCCCTCTTCCTAATCAGGCCCAAACTAAGTTCATTCAACCAGTTCTTGAATTTAATCAGGTGAGAATCTGAATCTTTATTTAATAGATTTCATAGACATTTGGGCTGGAAGGGACCCCGGAGGATCATCAAGTCCACCCCCCTGACCCATGGGCAGGAAGTCAGCAGGGAACATAGGATCCCAGCAAGATAAGCATCCAAATGTGTCTTGAAGGCGTTCACAGTGGGTGCTTGAGCCACCTCCGGTGGCAGTCTATTTCAAACCTTGGGGGCTCAGACGGTAAAGAAGTTCTTCTTCATGTCCAGCCTGAATCAGTCGCAGCAGAGTCTGTGACCATTCGATCTTGTCATCACTTGGGGCAGTCTGGTGAACAGACGTTCCCCCAGATCCTGATGAGCACCCCGATAAACTTACAGGTGTCCACCAGATCACCCCTGACCCTAGCTGCACATGGGGGAATGGCAAGTAACCATATTTTGGTTCTCAGTACATGCAGAGAAGGGACAAATGCATGAGTGTGTTTTCACAGCAACATTCCCTAGCACTATCTGATGTAGTACAGGCATATGCCCTGTGGCCAACTGCATTCAGTCAGCTGAATTCAGCTCTGAGATAAGTGTAACCTCCTAAAAGTCTATGGAGAAATACTCTTCTATGCCACAATATGTCTGAATTTTTCACACTAACTTAAATGCTGGTGTCAGTTAAATTTATGAGATGCCAGTGAATTAGTACAGTATTATATTTGTAACCAAGATCAGTATTTGGTCTTCAACATGTAATATAGATAGCTAGACTATGACATAACCAGTGCCCTCAGCTTGGACACAAATGCCTGGATTACGTTAAAATCAGATGTTGATCTATTAAATTAATTGATTTCAAAATGCGTACCCACTATTAAAGTTTTATGCTAGAGTGCAAGTGTGATGATGCTGAGATATATCTTGTTTTTTTATGTATATCTTTTGGAGATAGGCAGTGTTAAATAAATTTAGTTCTATTTATTTTTTAATTTTCCAAAATAATTAATTAAACAATCAGTTCCAATTTCCTCTCAACATTTAATCATATTATACTTTCATATACTTTGGGCGGGTAGCACATGATACAACTCGCAAAGAGAAATAGTTCATAAGTCTCTGTGTGCCAGTCCACTGATATAACTTAGAGCAGCCCAAAGGCAACTCTAACATTTGCTGAATGCCAACTGCCCCAAAGCACTCAGTACCACAACTAGGACACAGGGAAACTTCATCTCTTTCACTTTCCACACAGCTGTAACCTGTGTAGTGGCGGTCAGTAGTGGGGAGTAGTATAGGAGCCATGATCCCAGCTCCACACTTTTAAAGGATTTGCTGATCCTTCCACATCCAGCTACATCAGCTTTAGATCTAGCATGCAAGTCAGTTTATATATACCACTGTCCCTGTATGTACAGGCACCTGTAGACACCACAGGTTTTAATCCTCATTAAATTAAATAGGTTTAAAAAATTTAAATTTTTTATTTTGGAGCATCGCATCTGTGTTTATACGTACTAGGTTTTCACATGAATTCAGCCTTGGAACATTGAACCTGTGTTTACATGCACTAAGTTTTCAAACAAATTAAGCTGGCTCCCTGGCTGGCACCACAGAAGAGCAAGATGGTCCAGCACTGCCACCCCTAACCTGCCCCCTCTCGCACCATGCAGCTGTGGAAGCAGGAAACCACACAAGGAAAAAAAAGGGGGGAAGCAATTCAAAAGTGAAAGCAATTCCAAGGGGTGAACTACAAAAAAGTTGTAGCACCATCTGATGGACAAAGAGGCTCATTACATGCCTTTGAGTGCCTTCATGTTCGCACGCAATGAATCCATGGACACGACACTTTAATTTCCAGTGAACCAAACTGAACTACAGCTGAGGAGTTTTAGTGTAGTGCAAAAGAAAGTCTTTTAAAGTGTTGGAAAATCCCACTCGTGCAAACAGACACATAGTTGCAGTGCATGAAAGTGCAAAAATTGTGGCATATACATGAGCCCTAAGAGGCTGCTCTACTAAGTCTTAATAATAGAATAGAGTCTATCATACAAACCCTGGGCCAAAACTTGACACTCCCCCCCTCCTCCCCGCACTGCAACAACTTTAAGCAGCTTTGATGGCATTAAAGGAACATAAAATGGCTACCTCAGTCCTTGGGAGGAATACACCAGTATAGGGTGGCACAGGCCCAATGTACCCAGCTATGTACCACCCTCTACTTCCTCAAAGGCTGAGCCAGGGGCAGGAACAGCCAGAGCGCTCTGTACTCTGACTGTTCTGTGCTGTACAGCAGCTATAAGCCAGTTGAGGTAAGGCTACCCTAAGATTCACAGCAGCCACTAAGGCTGTCCTAACTTATACCAGAGCCTATCCCAAACACAAAGCAGCCCAGAATCTGAGAGGCACAAATAAGGCATGCCAGAATCATCTTGGTGTCTTTTTCACTTCAGCTGAACCTCTTGATTGGCCTAGCACAAAATCAAGCCTCTCGTTGCCAACACTGCGGCAAAACTAAGAAAAGTCAGTGCCTATAATCTGCAATAGAAGGTCATTCTGGTGAATGTTTTTCTCTCCTCAGGGTTATTTGCTGATTTCCACTGATTTTCACTACACTCTCTAAGGAAGGAGAGATCATTTGATCAGGATGTTCAAGGTGAACAGCAACCATTCAAATGCTGACCTGTGTCCCTGTACTTTTAAACCTTCAAGCCAAGGACTGTAGATGAGTGAAGTCTTCCTCATGCTGCTCTGATTCAGGAAGAAAGTAGGAAGAATGTATGGTGCAAAATTACAAATGCAGTACTTGAGTCACCCTTCCGAATGGTCTATATCCAGTATAAACTTTTTCTGCTTCTTACCTGATGTATCTGTTGTTTTTTAATATGAGGAGGGGTTTTAACAGTCCTGTCATGCTTACTATGAAGATAGTCCTTTCAGGATTCTTCTTAGGGGCATTTCAGAACATGGGGCATCCTAATATGCTTTCAGTTTTAGGACCAGATTCTTTAGTCATGTTGAAACTAGAGGTGATATGGTAAGAGTGCTTGTAGAAGGAAGGGAGTTAGGATATTGGAATCTGTTTATCTGTTACTGGATACCAAGAGAGAGAACAGAATTATGAAAATTAGAGATAGTTAGGCCTCCCAGTACCTCCTGCCAATGCAGGGTTATCTTTTACATTACATTTTCTAGGGCTGCATCACTCTAACTTGAAATAAGCCAAGCAATGCATCTTCTCTCACTTCACTTTGAAAACTACCACACAGAAGACTTCCAGGAAGCTGTTTCTGAATTTCACACAGTTTTTCCCCTTTTTAGTATCCTCCCATTATACTAGTTATACTTACCATTTTTTAGCAGTTTTTTTCTCCCTCTGTAGTATTTATGGTCTAAATATGTGAAGACTCTTTCACTAGCCATTGTGTCACCAAGCTAGGCCTGTTTAACTTTTGAAATGTTCCCTCATAGACAAGTCCCTCCAAACACCTGATCAATTTTGTTGCTTTTCTCTGAACAATTAAATTTGTCAATAACTTGTTGCTGTGTTGCCTAGACCTGCCCTCAGTGCTCCAGGGCAGTCAAACCTAAGCTGTATCTGCTACCTACTCATGAAGTGATGTGAAGCCTCTTTTTTTCTAGTCCCTGGAAACTGTAGGGAGAGGGGGACAATGGTCAGATGAACCTTGTTATGCCTTGCATATATACTCTTCCCCTTAGCATCCGGGGATCAGATAGTGGGCTAGATGGAATTATGGTCTGACCCAACATGGCATATTGTATGTTGTCTCCTAGCCTGTTTTAATACAAGGCCACATGTCTCTGCTGCCCAGTATCTCACATCCCCTTTGTCAATGTCACTATTCTGCATGGGTGAGAACCTGGAAGATCCATGTTTTAAATCAGGGATGCCAAACCTCTAGGCCATGAGCAAAATGCAGCCCATGGAGCCTTGGAATCTGGTGCGTGGGGCTCCCCACATGTTGGTAAATTTGGTGGTGGGGGAGCAGTGGCAATCAATACTGCCACCCTCCCCCTGCCAAATTCCAAAAATCAAACCTCAAGTGCTGTGCAACAGGGTGGGTCAAGCCAAGCCTCTTCCCCCCATGGGGCCAGGTTGGAGCCTCATCAAGCCTCTTTTCCACCTCCTCTTTGTGGGGCCAGATTGGGGCCAGGTTGCCCCCACTCCCTGCTCTGCACAGCTGGATGGAATCCCACTGCAACTGCCCCCGGTGCCAGATCAGGGCCACTGTCTGGATCTAGCCCACAGACAAACCTGGCACTTCCCATCCAGCCCATCACCCAAAAAAGCTGAGCACCACTGTTTTAAGTATTTATGTCCCAAATTTATTTGCTTGCATTCTTTCTGGTTCAGCTACATACTGTGATAGGCTCCATTGCCATAATATCTCCACACGTCCCAGATCACAGCAGTCTGCACGTCCCAGATCACAGCAGTCCTGTGAGTGCCATTATTCCTATTTTGCATTTGGGGAACAGAGGCTCAGAGATAATAAGGAAATCTGTGTCAAAGCCAGGAATAGAATGCCAAGCTCATGGTCTATAGCCAAGTGATTTAATCACGAGTGACTTGCGCAATGAATTTCATTGTGTTATTATCTGTCCATGTTTCTAATCTCTCTACCTCTCCTTGAATTATTTCTGTCTGTTCACTTGTGTTTGCAACTCTCCCCAATTTACTATTACCTAAGAACTTTATTAGCCCAAATGCTTTTTTAGGCCCTGCTCCAGATTCTAAAAGCCATTGTCTTTCCATTAATCTCAATGTGCTGCAGATCAGGTCTTTAGCTAATTATTTAAATAGGATTCAATAGAAAATCCATCCCCAAGGAATCCTACCAGTTATTGTTGTCTTCTCCCAAGGTTGGTATGTAGACCTTTTTTACTGTCCTTTTCTGGCAGGTATCAGCAATCTTTCAACTTCTAAGAAGGTCCACATCCATATAGCTTTAAATTCATTTTGAGAATAAAATTAAAGGCAGGCAAATAGAGAAAGCATGTTCCTTTCCTATTAAGTAAGCAGAGGAAGAGAGCAAAATAAGAGTAACAATTAGTGGGATGAAAGTACCATTTTTAAACTGAAGTTCTCTTTCCTTAAGGAGATGGAAGAAAGTTCTACGTTCTTCCACAATCTCCTTAGGGCTTCTGCAGTTCCATTAGAGCCATAAGACATATCTTAATTCTTCCATAAATACTTCAAGAATTTCTTAAAAGAAGGGTCTGAGTAAATGGGAAACGTGGTCATCCTTTTCTCTTTACCTCCCTATGGCATTTTCATCCTGAGAAATGCCACTTTAATTTGTGGAAATAAATGGCAAAGTAAGAGTAGATTAGGGCACACAAGTGAACAGTGTAGTGCATTAGTTGTGTTTCTTCTGAGCAGGCATAGTAGAACATGGAGTGCTTCAGATCCAGGGTTGTCAAGGATGGAAGCAGCCTCCTGAGGTATTACCTTAAAAGGTAACTAACAATTATGATACATGCCTTTTAATTTAAGTTAGAGTGCAATTAAACTGCCTGGAACTTAATCACTCTCTTGTAGGCAGGGATGTCCCAAAGAGAATGCTGATTACCATTTTGAGTCAAACTTGTCTTCCTCCTCTATATTCTAGATGCTTAAGAGCTATTGTGTTCAGAACTGTTGCCCTCAGGATAATGTAGAATTCAAGGTAGTTATTAATGTCTAATCCAGATCCTGCTAGCCATTTTCCTTACTGCTGCAGCCTCTCTTAGAAGAAATAAATGTTTAAAAGAGAAAGTGGGGGGAGGCAGAGGCCTACATTATTGTTTATCTTTGGGGCACTAGCACCCAAAGATCTGTGCTAGATACCGTACAAATACAAACTGGCATGTCGTGGCTCCAGGTGCACAGACAGTTGCATGTGCTGCATTCACAGGACTATTAAGTGCCTAAGTATTTTGTAAAATCAGGGTCTAATTAAGTAAAACAGAATACAAAATCCAGCATTAGTCTGGGATAAAAGATTTAGACTATGGATTCTGAGGAGGGTATAAAACCCATTGGACTTGGTCTTGGCTCTGGTCAGGCTGGGTGGAAGAGAAAGGAATATAGTGGTGTTTATCATAACACTGTATTTGTGGTCCTTTGGCCAGTTTGTAATTTAGCTGATAATTTTCATATTCACCCCAAACTAAAGCGGAGCCAGTTCTACTCCAGAACTTTCTCCTGCCTGTGGCTATTGTCTTTGGAAGGAAGTTGTTTTCTCCAGGAGACCAACCAAGCTGACTTTTTATATACAAAGATTAAAAACCAGCCTTTACAGTACTGCTGCAGAAAGAAACCCAAAGATAAGGTGCAGTGAGCTTGGGATGCCTTGCTAGAGTCTAAAAAGTATAGCAATTGTGGGCATATTAAAAAATAAAAAGACCCATGTCCTGTAATGAGCTTTTTATGAGCTGAACCTCACTGAAGTCAGTGGGGTTCTGTAGGTCTGCACCTCAGTGCAAGATCAGGGATTTAATTTGAATATCTAACCAAAGTAGTTCTGCATCTCTTGCATATACAAAACTAACCTAGAGCGTTTACCAGTGCAACATCAGCATTTTCAGTGAAATGCAACAAGTCAGTGCAGAAGCAAAATGTGAAAACACAATCAAAAATCATTTTAAAACTGACTATTCTTAAACCTCAGTTCTGATTCAAATTTGAGCAAAAATGGGGGTTGGTTTCTATTTTATTTGGATCACTTCATGCATGCATCTGCCTGTTTTATTTGACGTTAGTCTGAAGGGGCTTGAAACAAAGGGGCAGGTGTTCTCAGCAGGCTTGTGTTTTATTTCATAGATTTCATAGACATCTGGGCTGGAAGGGACCCCAGAGGATCATTGAGTCCAGCCCCCTGCCCAAGGGGCAGGAAGTCAGCAGGGATCATAGGATCCCAGCAAGATAAGCATCCAAATGTGTCTTGCAGGCGTTCAAAGTGGGTGCTCGAACCACCTCCAGTGGCAGTCTATTCCAAACCTTGGGGGCTCAGACAGTGAAGAAGTTCTTTCTTATGTCTAGCCTGAAACAGTCGCGGCGGAGTTTGTGACTATTCAATCTTGTCATCCCTTGGGGGGCTGTAGTGAACAGATGTTCCCCCAGATCCTGATGAGCACCCCGATAAACTTATAGGTGGCCACCAGATCACCCCTGAGCCTGCGCTTTTCCAAGCTGAATAGCCGCATGGTTCTCAGCCTCTCATCATAAGGTCTGTTTTCCTGACCTCTGATCTTGCGCTTCTGAAAAAAAAAAAAAGTGGCTGGAAAAGGAGTGGAAAGAAAAGACAATTTCAAAAGAAATACAGCATGGAGGCTTTTTTTTTATCACAGATCTGGCACATATCTCAATCCTGTCTCCACTTTGTTTCCCATTACTATGACATTTTAGGCAGTGCTGTCAGACATCCTCCAGCCAGTTCATGGTAATGCAGGAAGCAGTAGCACTATTTGTATGCATGTTGGGGGAGGGAGGGGGAATGATATTTAATCATACTGTGGCCAGGTACATCAAAGAAGTGTGAAAATGTGTGCAATCTTGCATGTTAAGCACTTGTCAGATGAGGCAGTCAGCACCATAAAAGGCTCAGATATGCCTCTACACAACACCGGGTGCTACCTTAATAAGGCCACTTCAAAAGAAAAAGAAAGAATGAATCAAGCACCAAGGAAAAAATTTACGTGCATTGCACACAGAGCTGGCCTTAAGGAAAATGGTGCCCTGGGCGAACTTGTATTTTGGCGCCCTCTCCCTCTGCCCCCCCAAGTCAGCAGTGCTGCTGCAGGCAGAAGCCAATGGGAAGGGAAGGGGCAGGGGGACTACAGCTGTTCCCGTCTCCAACCCTGGCTGCTGTGCTGCAGCCACCTGGCAGCTGTCAGTATGGCCTGCCACTGCCCAAGAACCCACATGGAGCCACTGCAGAGGCCGGGAATGATTATGACATCCCCAGCAGGCAGCTCTGGCCAGACAGAGGAAGGGAAGGGAAGGGAAGGAATGGGGAGCACAGCTGCCCGGACAAGTGACCCTGTCCTTGGCTCAGTCCCCAGCACTGCGGGCGTCTCCCTGGCCCCATCATGGTGGGGTGGGGAATATGCTCTCACAGCCACCTGTACTGCCCAGCCCCGGCTCCTCCTGAGCAGTGGCTGAAGGTGCGAGGGAGTGGGGATGAACCAAGGTGAATCAGGGGTAGAGCACTTCTGTGTGTGTGGCTCCCCCTTGACCACAGTGCCCCCCCTGACCACAGCACCCTGGATGGTCACCCACTTTGTGCACCCCTAAGACCAGCTCTGGTTGCACAGCATCAAAGCTTTGCCCAGGCTCACATTAGGATGACTCCAAGTAATCAATCCCCCAGACCTGCCTTCTCTGGTCAGCACCTGCTCCTGACCTCTGACAAAAAGAAGAAAGTTATATGTGTAAGGCTGTAGGCTCCTCCCAGGAAGCCTTTGCAAGCACTAACACAATTCAATTGCAGGCCATTCTCCCTGTAAAGGGTGTTAAGATTTCTTTGCCATCAGCACCTCACTCAAAATCCAACAAGAAAAAGCTGCTCAGAAGTACAAGGGACTAAAACTATGCCTGCTTTCTCTTTTTCTTCTATGTCTGTATCTGAGTGGAAATTGCCTTTAGCCACTTGGTCCTTTTTGTGCATCAGTTCCATGCTGGTCACACCCGAAGCTAACTCAAGAAATAAAGAAAGGCGTTCTACTAAGCCAAGAATTAACTGGTGGAAGTGGTGCACAAAGCCTCCCCTCACCCTAACCAGAAGAAACAGGTATATCACAGGGGATTTTAAGCCCTTGAATAAGCTGCTGAACCCCTCTGTCACAAGGGGTCATTTGTGAGATTGGCTTATCTCAACAGGAAAATGAATGTTTGCTGCATATCACATCTCTCAGGGTCTCTTAGGCTCCCTCTACATATTTACATGTATTATTCAATTAACTGGTTAATTGTGCAATTAATTTAGACTGGCTACATGTGCACAGTAACTATCATACCATAAAAAGGTCCATCCAGCTATAAAGTGAGAGCTGGAAAATGTGTAATAAGTTTATAGCTTGTTTGTATTCAACTTTAATTTGCATATGTAGCAAGGTACCTATGCCCCTGTGGCTGGGAGTCCTGCAGCTGACAGTCATGGGACACAGCCCTAGCTGTGAGTCCTGTCAGCTGTGGGAACTTGCTACTTGTCCGTGCAGGGGGAGTCCAGGATAGAGATCCCAGGTTCCCCCTGCTTTGGCAATAAGGTGTGATTGGATCTGCTGCTAGATCCTATAATCATGCCTCCTGCCATGGATGTGTGGCATGGCAGGAAGTGCAATTGTGTTGATTGTGTTTCAGATCCTATCATGTCTTTACCTGAACATCTAGAGGGGCACTTATAAGCAGGTTTGTGGTGATATAAAGATCAGATGTTCACAAAAGACACCCTAGCACAGTCACAGTAAATTTTGGAGAAGAGAGGCCCCCTTTCTGAGTTATTCCCACCTTTTTTGGATCCAAACCTCCTTGCAGGCATAAGCGTGAGAGGCCAGTGCCTAGAGATGATATTTCAGTGGCTTATAAGCAAATGTTTTATTTTTTTTAATATTATGTTAGTTATTTTATTTTAATAACATAAATTAAAATTTATTTTACTTTATAAAAAAATTGTTTATTATACACATGCTGTATATTCTGATTCCCCAAAGTCAGTGCTTTCTGGATCTGGAAGAAAGCAACAAATATATTGTGAGATGCAATCCAATAATAAGAGCTGGAAATACCAGTTACTTTAAGAAGCACCCAGCTGCTGCATTCAATGAGGAGCCCTACCCAGATGAAGTAGGACAGGTTGTGGGCTCTGTGGGTGTTTTTTGCCTCTATTGGATCATCTGGGATGTAGAAAATCCACTTCTTTCTGTGTACAAAACTCCTGTTTCTGAAATGGAGGGAAGAACATGCTGTTCCCTTCATGGAACAATCTGTGTGGTCTCTATCAGCAGACCTTCATGGGGATTTTCTTCTCTTTGGTCCTCACGGAGACATCTCCACTGGGGCTGGGTTTGGGAGAATGACATGACAAACATATGGCCTTCATGGACAGATCTAGGATTTTGAAAAGAGGGGGAGCAGATAGTATGGTTCATCATCACATATAACACAACACATTTTTTCCAGGTAAAAATAATCTAGAAGCTTTACTAATATGCTAGGGGCTGAAGGTTATATTATTCAGTTCAAGATTGAAGCAAAAACAAGTATAACTTTATTAGAAAGTGCATTAATTTTTTTATATGTTAACACAACAAACTAGACAAAAATAATCCAGAGATGTTTCTTCAGTCATGTTGTCATTAGAATTAAATGTACATCTCTTTCAGATGCATAAAACAAAATCTAGCCTTCTTGAGCATCTTGACAGTTCATCCAGTGCTTTACTGAAAGTTATTTTCTCACCTGAGTCACTATTCACTTGAGTTAATGTTTCCACACCTGA
>NW_017729022.1:67642306-67648523 GCF_001723915.1 Gavialis gangeticus
AAAATCTAGCCTTCTTGAGCATCTTGACAGTTCATCCAGTGCTTTACTGAAAGTTATTTTCTCACCTGAGTCACTATTCACTTGAGTTAATGTTTCCACACCTGAATCAATGTTTTTAGCTAAACTGAAAACCAGCATGTGGGGCTGTGAAAAGGAGCTATATCAAGAGGAGCAGCTAACAGACAGCAGAATTGCAAAAGAAAAGATAGCATAATTAGTGGAACACCAAGCACTTTAAAAAGGAGAGAGGGTTTTAACACCTGTGGAACGAAGAGTTTAGATGGCAGCGTGTAGATTATAATAAGCCATGGAGTCAAGTGACTCCCTCACTGCTACTTGAATAGAAATACTGCTGCCCTATCAGGTAGTTGGCTTTAAATGTTAGGTAGACCATGAATCAAAGGCAGGGAAGGGAGGGGTAACTGTACCCCCACTAGATCAATCCCTGGGCTTGCCTTATACAGCAAGCTTATATGTCTTTGGCTGTTCTCTCGCTGCTAATTCTTTTAGTACATTCCTACTAGTGGCTTTTCTTCACTGGAATATATGGGCTTGCATATTTTTTCCCCAGAGGTATCCAGCTGAATTTTGGTGTATATGGAGGGTGGATTCTTCTAAGCATGGTATCCTTTTAAACTGGCTTTGTTGATTCCCTATTGACTGAGCAGTAGAAGAACACACATGCTACAGCCCAGCTGGAAAGACTTGTACCAAGAGGGGAACTGGCAAAACTAGCCAGGCTGAACACACTCTGGAGTAGTATAAAACCAAGGTACTCTAAAGGAATGCAGGCCAGAGTAATGTGGTACAGGTTTTGTTTCTTGACATACTTAACAACCAGCTAGTTTGTCTCCATATGCAGTCACGAGGTTCACTGGCTGAATTTGAGGTGTAAGAGAGAGTGGCAATTTGGAGGCTCAAAATAGAGAGGCAGAAAAAAAATGTTTAGTCTTGAGCCTCCCAATTACACCATGGGCTGTAGCTACAGAGCCTGCGTAATTGACTGGAAGGATTTTCCTTGAAAAGTAGCTTTGCAAAATATTGAAACCTTGATATTTTAGCACAGTGGGAGACATCCTGTCTGGAAGGCATGGCACAAGGTAATCCCTGCCCCTTCCCTGAGTGCCACTCTAATCCCTCTTCTTTTGTCTGATATGCTGTTCTGCTTTCTGCTCCTGCCATTGTGCTCCTTACCTGCTCTGCTTTCTGTTCCCTGCCCTGTCACAATTCCCTTCTTCCTCCCACAGGGGCTGCCTGTGCTATTTGTGCCACAGGTTGGCCACCCTTGTTTTAGCATATATTTGGTTGCTATTGATTCTTTGGTATTATTATAATATTTGGACAAGATAAGACTGCATCTGTTGAAGACTTCAGTCTGGCTTTGTTAATATGCAGGCTGGTTTTAAGAGGTAACCATTACTGGAAGTTTTATCTCTAGTTTAGTCTACAGAAAAGCCATAAAATGTCAGTAGGAGATCCCAAGCTGAGATATCTGCAGAGCGGTAAACACAATAACTTGTAAAGCCAGGAAATCTACATAGAAGGAAACAAGGGAGCTTTTTCTTTTCCTTTCAAGGGATTGAAGGACTTTTTAAACTGTCCAAAAAAATTAAAGGAGTGGTTCATGTAAATGAGCAAGTTGTTCATACTTGGTTACTGGATATATAAATATCAAAGCAGTTATGCATGTGGCTTGCTGAGGTCATCATTCAGCTTGGGTATGATATCCTTATTCTAAGTTAAACTGTCTGTTGGTCAGCTGATGAAACCTACAGTTCCCTCTTGTCTAACTCAGTTTGTGCAATGAGGTGACTTAGGCTGTGCCTTGTGGAATCTGGAAGTTGGGCAGGAGGGAACTGGTTAAGTCATAATCCTGACAAGACAGGTACTTGGAAAATAACTGGAAGAAACAGAAGTAATTATATCAGTTCCCTTGACTGAAAGAATGTAACTACTGCTCAGTACACCTGTTTACAATTTGGGGGTCAGGTCGTATCCCAAGTCAATCTAGGACATATTGGCAAGGATTGCTGTTTTCTATCAGTTTTTGGCAAAATTGCTTTTTTTTCCCCCCCAAATGTAGAACTCAGTACATTTACCCCTGCCTTTATCCCCAAGAGACTGTTGCAACATGCTCTCCACAAGGCTGTATCTCAAAACCATTTGCAAAGTTAGTAGAGAAGTGGAGTATCATTAAAATGCTGCTTCCTCTCATACAATGTCCATCACTATCATATCCAAATGGCTGTGCCTACCAGACTGTATGGTCTTCTGATTAATTCATGAATTAAATTGAAAGTATTAGACTTGACCGAAACAACTCAAGTGGTTTGGGAACTGTTTACACAAGAGACCACTCCCTTTGCTATATCACAGCAGCTGCAATCAGCGGTGGTCTTCGAACTAACAATTCCACTTAAAAGAGAAAGGCCTGGTTGTAGGGGGGAGGATATCTGTGTGGAGTCCTAGCCCTGAACACATTGCCTTGAGCTCTGTCCTACTGATTTTGCTGAACTCCAGAGCACGGTGAGTTAAACATTCTTTATTCGGCAAGTGTAATGTGGTTCTTAAGTTTTAGTGTTATTTTGGGGGGAGGTTGGATATGATGCGGCATGCATTTAAGTTTTGGATCTTAAATTATTATAGAAGTGGGTGAAGTTATATGGATAAGGAGATTTTAAGAGTCTTTTTAAGTTAAGAATCTTCTGTGTGAAACAATTGTCTTTTTTCTGCCTTAGGCTGGTTAAGCTAATAACAATTTAAACAGATTCACTGAAAAGGCAAAATGTTCTGCAGACAAGATTATGAAGTCAACACTTTTTTAATATGTCTCGCTCAATTTATGTTGTTGTGATTCCCTAGTAATTTTACTTTTTGGACTGACTGATAACCCGTGAGAAGACAAAAAAATCAAAGGATTATAGGAGTTAAGACCAGGAAAGATGCATTGCATCAGGGGTTTGCAAACTTATTCTTCAGCTGGATTTATGTCATCTCAAAAAAGTTTTCAGGTGAAAACTTTCCCATTCACAGCTGCATGGCATCCCTGGGGTAACAGAGAATTGCTTTCATAAAAAGTAATATTGGAGAAGCATTTAATGTAATGCAGCATAGCAGCAACCCAGTGCAACCAGCCTGTTGTCCATGGAGTAGACCATGAACCAGAGTTTGTAAACCTCTGGCTCAGCTCCTGCCATCTGTTTCCTTGCAGGACTATTCCCTACCATATCTTTTCTAGTGCTTTGTCTGATCTGATGTTAAACATCCATACTGCAGGAGTTTCTACCTCTTTTTGTAGACCACAGCACAGGCTATTAGGTCCAACTATCAGCAAGAGCTCCTGACACCCAGCCTAAATTAATCCAAGTAGTCATACCATGAACCTCTTTCCATATTTAAGACCCACCACACAAGTCCAAAAACTGAAATTTACTTCAGTCAGTCAATGCTGTGGTGAGCTGTACACCGCTGTTACAGAGCTCTGTGCCAGGATAGGGGCGGGAATGCCATGGCATCCAGCACAGACTCTTCTCTGCTGAGTATTATTAAAATCCTCTTAGTCTTTTATGTTCCTACATGAATGTTCTTTTGTTATAGGGCTTAATCCAAAGTCCATTGGGGTCAATAGGAGTCTTTCCGTTCACTTCATTTGGTTCAGGATCAGGCCCACATCATGACAAATACCTCGCTTGTATGCTCCACTAATGGAAGCCAGACTTCACCATGAAACAGTCATCTTGAAACAGTGAACTTGAGCCCTACTTGTTCTTTAAGGCCAGTCTGTCCAAAGCAGAGAATGTACCATTAATGTTTTCTGAAAGGACATAGTAAATGAGTACAAGTCCCCATGATAAGATTCACTGGAGAGCTCTAAAAACCTGAAGTTATAATATCCAAATGGCAAACAAAAATATGCAGTTTATCAATAAAAACGGCTAATATGTACATTTTTGCTTGTAATAAGGTTTGAACATGAACAACACTACAGAAGTGTTGTGCTAGGCTTGGGTATTTGACTTGTCAAATAAAGTTTGGTCAACTGACCATCAAATATGAGTCAAAAATTGTAAAAAATTGCCAGTAGGCCCAAATCATACACAAAATAAGTACAAATTTTCCATTAAGAAATGTGCAAAAAAATATATTTCTGGCAAGAAAACTTTAAAAAAAATTTAGCTTGTTTTTGTAAAATTGCTATCTTTGACCAGTCAAAAAATATGCTGTCAGTTGACTGGCCAATTGACAATATTTGATGAGTCAATTGAATGGCTTGCCAAAACTACACTGTGCTAATAAGTGTTATGTGATTACCAGGGGACCTGCCCACAGCCTGCTTTAGGAATAGTGACCTCAGGAATTTCCGACTGAGGAAAAATCTTATAAATTTATCTTAAGTATTATGTAAGAGATACAAGCCAGCCAGTTTTCAAAGATAAATGGTGTTTCTCCAGCCTGATAACATTCTTTGATGATCTAAGCAAACTAATAGATGCAAACCTGGTGAATGAGGTTTGTTTAAACTTTCACAAGGATTTTCATAACTTTTCTTACAAAGTGTTAGTAGGAATAGTTTGGAAACCAATGGGATGAGAGAGAAAATCCTATCCTGGATAAAACATTGTTTAAGAGTAAAAATACAAATGGAAGAATAAATGACCATTTGATTCTGAGAGATTAATACTTGGGAGGTACCGAATAGATATATTGACATCCAGAAGAAAGAGATGCAGCAATATTTGCTGGTAATGAAAAATTATTTAAATTTACTAAAAACATGGAGGGATCATGGGAAAATAAAAAGGGATTTGGCAATATTGTGGCCAAGGTTTTCAGAAATATCCTCCTAAAGTGAAGCTCTGAAGGCCATTTTTTGGACAACTACATAAGCAGATTCATTGTCAAACTTGCTTTTGAACTTCAGCAGTTTCTCCTGAATTCAACTGGGGCTGGGGGAAGGGAGTGAGGCATTAACACTTCTGTAAATCTGACCACTTATTGAAGCATCCAAAGAACTCTAGTCCTAAAGTTCCCCTGGAACTGGGGTTGTGAGAAACTTTAACCAAAAATGTCTTCTCCACTTACTAATGTTCAGTCATCTATGTATTGGTGGTCTGCCATTCATCACTCCAGAGAGACTGTGCTTCAGTAATGATCTATCCATTCCCTCAAGCTCCGCATCCACTTTGGTTCAAGTTACAAGGAACAGAGGGGGAAGACATTACCTTGGTTTCTCTTTCACTACATCTATCTGCCACTAGCCTCAGCTCCAGAAGGAATGATGAAGGAAACGACTGAAGCCATCATTTCTTACAAAAGGCTGATACTTATAGGAACAATAGAGCCCTCTCCCATGGATACTAGCCTCACTCAGTACATTCCTAGCAGTGTCTTCCCAGTGCAATGACAGCAAAGCTCTTCTCTGTACTGAAAAATAACAGCTAAGTCCCCAGGTCCACATTGCTACTCTTACCCAATATATAACTCAGGGAACTGCTGCAGACGTAGGGGTCCTGCTGCTCTGGGCATTAGAAAATTATAATGCTTTTTCTGTGTTTCTGTGTTTGTTGGTTAATCTTAACTATTGTTACCAGGTCCCCAGAGAAAGGGGGAAATGATGAAGGCTTGGTGTTTTATCCTCTTGCTAAGTTGGTTCACCCTGCAGCTTGATGCTAACCCTGGGCTCAAAGTGAGGCTAACACAAAAAGGGCTGGACTTTGGTAAGCCTGTAGCTTCCAATAGCTACCTTGCAATAGATTTTATTCTACTGAATTCTTAATGCATGCCAAGTATGAAGAACACCCTGTGAGAGAACAAGTTGATCACAGGCTGAAGAGAAAAGGAATGTAGGAAATTCAATTTAAGAAGGAGAGGGCTTGATGTCTGGGGCAGGAGTTGCATTGATATGGTGTATCAAGAACTACAGTGAAACATGGAGGGAAGGGAGCTAAATCCTCTGAACTTGATGTATATCATGTAACCTTTCCAATCATGTCAAAGTCAATCAGAGGTCTCTGTCCTCTTGTAGGCAAGGAGATTGGGATGGAGATCCTGAAAGAAAGGATAAAAGAGGAAAGCTTCCCAGATTGGAACGACTCTGAGAAATTTGGGCTTAGTGAGATCAACTACCATCTTTCAGGGTAAGTAAAACAAAAGCACAAAACAGCTCTTTGCAATGTTATACCATCACTCTGTGTGTGTGTGTGTGTGTGTGTGTGAG
>NW_017729022.1:67648621-67651023 GCF_001723915.1 Gavialis gangeticus
AGAGTGTACAGACAGACAGTACAGTACTTAAGTATGATTCTGGCTTAGCACCATCTCAGACCCTAACTATAGTTTAAAGGGGAATGTACTCATATATGATTCAGAGCCTAATTCATATTTTACAGAAGCAAAGGGAAGAATCTCAGGGAAGAGACAGATTTAACAATTGTGATATCAGGGGATACTGGCAGAAGCTGTTAATGCATCTGTTATATCTGTGTGCTTCTATACAAATGTAACAAAGCAGCTCCAACTTCAACCTTACTCCACTCAGGGTCAAAGTTGGGGTGAATCAGCTAACTTGTATTGCTATAGGATCATGCCCTAACAGTTGGATCATAACAGCTCATGTGCACTCCCAAGCAACAGCTGTCTTTCTCCTTTTTAAAGCAGCTGAATAGTTTATTTGTCCAGTCCACGGTGGATTTTGGATCAGGCACCATTTTACTCACTGATGATGCAGAATACAGCTTTGAGATTTAACAGCAAGTATCATGGTAAAAGTATGATGTGGTCAAGTCCTGATGGACACCTGAAATATGCATAGTGAAATGACAATATCTCTGATATAGTTGCCTTTTATTTCCTTTCCGGTAACTAACATTGTAGTCTCTTATTGGTGGGAATTCTTCCAAGGAATACCAGTTTTCACTTGACTAGGTCACACCAGATCCTGCCATATGAACTTGAAAGCGGGTAGGTGTCCCACTTTATTCACCTCCAAAGATCTCAAATGCAGAAAGCAAAACAAGACGCAAAGGCTAAACAAGAGATACAGAAATTATAGATGGTGCAAATGAATAAAAAAGACAATGTTAAAAAGGTACAGATGGAATATTAAAACAGGGGACAGAGAGTTCCCAAGCAGACATACATGTACAACTGTCTGCATTTGATTGCTTATTTGCCATGGATGCCTGTACAAATCATAGACATAAATGCACAAAGGTCAGTTAAGTACTTAGCTCATTGTTCACACAAATAATAAGTTTATGCATGCTTTTACTAACTGTATGTGAAAATGCAATAGCACATGTCAGTGGGACTCCATCTTTTTTTAAACCTGTGGCCAGAGGGAAAAATATAAGCAGGGATTGGATGGCTCAAGTGATTTTTGTCAATGGGTAAAGACTACTGAATATTGAAAAAGTTATATTAATTCAGAAATGTTCAGATGGATGTGTTTTAATTATAGTCCTATAGTGTTCATGTATGCCTTTCAGAAATAATGATGTGAATGCTGGCCTGGCAGCAATGTTCTCCAGCAAAGCCAATTTTAAGTAGATTGCAAGAATAATCATAAAAAGCAGGTTTCATGTCAATGTCAGCAAATCTGTGTACCAGAAAGATGATTCTAAGTGGCACATTCATCTTATCAGGAGGACAGATAGGAATGGAGTTCAGACTAGTGCCTCAGATGGCCCCTTCTTCCAAAAGGTCAGGCTCAACCTGTCTTCTGATGATGTTATTTTCTCAGCAGAGTTTAGCCTTGACTCAAGCTCAGATTCATGTTCTCATTTGGCTCTTGGAATGCCAATGTATGTTCTTATTTCTGATTTTGTAGGATAAGAATTGACACCATTGAATTCCCCAATACTGCTATATCCCTCATCCCTGGGACTGGAATAAAACTAACCATTGAAAATGCTTATGTAATCATCAAGGCCAACTGGAACATAAGGAGCTGGATGTTGTAAGTATGCTACTGTGCATCTCGGGTGTTTTCTGATAGAAAAAGAATTAAAAGAGAAAATAGGAGATCTACTTACTAATTTCACTTATGCAGGGTTCAGATGCTCTATACCAGAGGTGCTCAACCCCCAGTCGAAAGGCCAAATCTGTTCCCCAGTGCTATGTCATCTAGCCCACAGGGCTTCCCAAGGATCTGTAGGGAACCCTGCAGACCATGGTCCTGTGTGCTAGATCAGGCATGCAGGGTGGCATGGGGCCTGCTCCTGACACAGGGGGGCTGGGCAGGGGCAATCCAGAGCCCCTGGAGCCCAGTTCTGGTTGAGCAAAGGTGATGCAGAGCCCCCAGTCATGGCACATGGGGGCCAGGTAGGGAAAGCACAGAGCCCCAGGGCCCAGTCCCATGTACAGGGGATGGTACAGGGCCTGGTCTAGCCCCACACCATTCATCTGGCCTGTGGAACCCAAACTGGGAGCACAACTGATCTATACCAGTTAACAGCAGCCACTTGTGAGCACAGGCCCTTCTTTCTCAAAGAGAAAGACATTCCATGTTGTAGACTACAGTAAGCCCTAAGCTGCTTACTGGCAACATGGTATGACATACCCAAAGTTAGTATAAGAGAAGAGGCGAAGGAAATGAGCAAGCAAGAGAACGTTAGAAGTGAGAGTGACTGCAGGAAATTCCAGAACAACAGGTTAGAAGAAGTGGG
>NW_017729022.1:67656023-67656795 GCF_001723915.1 Gavialis gangeticus
CAAGCAAGAGAACGTTAGAAGTGAGAGTGACTGCAGGAAATTCCAGAACAACAGGTTAGAAGAAGTGGGCTAAAGGTTGCTCAGGGTATAGTTAGTGGTTTTATTCCACTTACTTCTGGTTTAGGACAAGATATAGCTTAAATGGGGGATAAAATAGGCATATGAATATTAACTGGAGTAGAACCTGTTAGGAACATTTTGGCCTTTTTAATAAGCTTTTTGATATTGAGCCAGCCAAAGGGTAAAACATCTGGGTCTACCTCAGCATCTTTGCTCTTCAACCTTGAAATATGGGTCTTGCTGAAAAACCCATATGCAGATGATGAGTTCTCTTTAAAAAATTAATTTGAAAACCTAGGTGAGAAATCCTTTCCCTAACCTGCTAGACAACTGTTAGAGGCTTTTTAGGACTTTGGGAATTAACATTTGAGAGAATTTAACATTCATTTCTTTAATAAGGTTATTTCTTTAGATGAATGCACATTTAAGCAAATGATTAACATTGGCAAATACCTGTGCAGTTTGGTGCTATATATATATTGTTTTGCTGGTTTTATTTGGTTTAAAGACTGTTTTATCTGAGAGGACTAGCTGAGGAGCAGCTCCGGGAGCAAAGCCCACCTGCAGAAGACAGCAAACTGTCCACTTATACCAAAGTTCTGTCAGTGTACTGGCATCTTAAGGCAACTATTTACATCAGCATTTAAAATTATAAACAGTGGCTGGCACCCTGATAATAAGAGTACAGTAAATAAAGTAGAGTTTCATTGGG
>NW_017729022.1:67661795-67671056 GCF_001723915.1 Gavialis gangeticus
GTGCTATATATATATTGTTTTGCTGGTTTTATTTGGTTTAAAGACTGTTTTATCTGAGAGGACTAGCTGAGGAGCAGCTCCGGGAGCAAAGCCCACCTGCAGAAGACAGCAAACTGTCCACTTATACCAAAGTTCTGTCAGTGTACTGGCATCTTAAGGCAACTATTTACATCAGCATTTAAAATTATAAACAGTGGCTGGCACCCTGATAATAAGAGTACAGTAAATAAAGTAGAGTTTCATTGGGAGAGATTCTGTGGCATGTCTTCAGGAGGCACAGCACAGAAAACACTGTCTGGGGAAGACTGAGGCTATGATCAGTAGAGAAGGTATAAGTTTGGTGGAAGCTACTCCTGGCCCACCCACTGCTGCCACCTCTGTTCAGGGTGCAAAAACTGCTTGTTACACTTCTTACTATGATGGTTTTATGCTGTCATGTCTGCATTCTCCCAATCCTCAATGAAAAAAGAGTCCCTTTAACATACGATGCATCAGATTCATAAACAATCCTTAAAAATAGCCCTTTCAAGTGATTTTTATCCCTTTGTCTGTGCAGCAAAGGCAGTGGAAGAACTACAGTGGCCATCTCAGGAATGTCTATTACAGCAATACTTGTAATGTCAATGGATAGCACAGGTCATCCATCAATATCACTTGACAGTTGTCAGATGATTGTTAGTGGTGTTGAAGTTAAGTTGCATGGGAAAAACAGGTAAGTGCAAAATATTTTATCCATTCCCATAGAAATTAACAGAGTTGATGGCACAAGACTGACTTGCCAAAATTAGGCATCCAATGCCTCTCTTAAGAGTCTTCTACTAATAGGGGTACTTAAATGTAAGACCCTAATCCAGGCTTTCAAGTGTGATGTTAGCCTTCTAAGGCCCCATTTTCAAAATCCAATCTTACTGTATGTGGGTATAACATGGGCTATTTGTGCACATCATACAAACTCTAGGATGTAAATTGTTATGCAAGTGATAGACCTTAAATACACAAACTCTGGTATGGCTGAAGAACTGCTAGTGCTACTTCAACATTGTAGTATTCATTACTTTGCAAATGAGATCCTAATCTTTAGCCCAAGGTGAGAATGAGATGTCTTAAAACTCTCCTTTGCTGGGATGCTTACAAAAGAATTTAGCAGCATTTATTAGTCTCCTGATATGCTGAGATGGTTGCCTGTCTCACTAACCAGTAATGTCTCATGGTTTCCTTGTACTTCCCCATCTGTATGCATCTAGCTGTTGTGCTGCTTACTTCAGATTATAAACTCTTGGGGACAAGGACTGTCATTCTGTTCTGTGCTTTTACAGTACCTTGCACAATGGGTATCCTTGCCTGAGACTCTGGTTTCCAGGTGCTACAATAAAACAACAACAATACTGGTAATTCATAAACAAGCTTCCATGCAGCTGGAAGTAATTTAGTTGCCCAATCTAATCTCCAGTGCTTTGCATTTTTACAACTTTTAGAGCACAGAGCATTGAAATTTATTTCCATTCAGAAGGTGGATTTGTCAGTTATAGAAAGGTCCTACACGCTGGCATTATCCCAGTACAGACATCTTCAGTGATATTAGATTTTATGCAAGGCCGATTTATACAGAAGTGTATTAGAACATGTATCATTCAGTTAATGATGACAACACTCAGCCAGCTGAAGCACTGGTCAAGTCATTTCTGTTCTTTTCTTCTGCAGCTGGTTCTATAATATGTTTACTAAATTCCTCGAGAAGTCCATCCGCAGGATCTTGCATAGTAATGTAAGTCTTTGCAGTTGCTTAAGGGTAGGTGTAAAGGATATCTAAAACTGCATCATCTCTAAAGTCACGGTCTTGAACTTGGTTAAGGAGTAACCACATCACACCGCCTGATTCTGGTCTGATCAGCACCATTATCACTCATTCCAGCTTCCAATGAAGTCTGTAATCCAAAATGACAATAGTGACATTGATCGATATGAAGCTACCACATCCCTGTGGCTGAGCTCCATGGAGGGACTGTAAAAGAGGTTAAAAGTTGGTGCTGGAGTTTGTATGATGACTGGTTATTTTTCATTCTCTTACTGAATAAATCTGTGGCTATGTACCTAAAGGCATAGTGACTGTCAGCTATACAATTGCAAGCATGCCACAGGAGGGACATAACACAGGAACTTGTATCATAAACATAAGTCGGTTCCACCTGAGACAAGAGAATTGGCTCTGGCTGCTGAAAGCATTAAAATCTAGGCTATGCTGTTTGTGGGAATGCTGCTAGACAGTGAGAGGAGCGCAAGACATCTACAGTGCAATCAGAGATATTATTGCAGCACATATAGATATGCAAATTATTTTTAATCTGTCTAGCTCAGTTAGCAGTGGACCCAGAATCATGCAGGCATCAGTGCCTCCTGTTTCAAGCCTGCCAGGGGCCTTGTATACTCCTCCAGTAGCTGAAGTATGTGGTGCCATGGCTTTACTATTATTGGTATCACCAAGTTAAAGCAAAGTTAGTATGTCTACACATGCAGCAACCCCAGTGTCAGTTGAAGTGCAGACAAAATCCATGTCAGGCAAGCAGATCTGACTTACCATCTGCCAAAGAGTGAAGGGCATAAACCCATACTAGCCAGTACATAATGTCTTCATATTTTTCTACAGTCATGTCCAAACCTCAGGCAGGAGATTGAAATAATCGATACGGAGCTCCGAATACTGCAGAGTGAGTTTCTGATGCTCCCTTTTCTTTACATTTCCTGTCTCTTGCTGCCCATATACTGCTTGACAAAATGAGTGACGTAATCCTCATAGTTATCTAGTCTTACATCCCTTCTAGTTCCTCAATCACAGAACACAAGTTAGCAAAGAAATGATGCTTGGATGACAAAAGTGCATGTCTAAGAAGATATGCAGAACATGCAGATGAGGCATACTTAACTGTGCACACCTTTCCCTGGCCTGCCTGATGCTGCTAGCTAAGAGTAATTGGGGAGCCAGATGGCAGTCCCATGCTATCTAATGCAAGGTTCCCTTCTGGCTAATGCAGAATTGCCCTCCCTTTTCAATCCTGCTCATTTACCATGTGCCCACCTGTGCACTCTGCAGAGGCCTTATCTTGGCCTTTCTGAGAATTTTGTCTTTCACTTCTTTGCTTACAGGAAGTGCAAAACACAAAGGAGAAAACTCAGTGGAAAACAGTGCATCAGAGTAAGCACTTCAGGTCAGAGTTTCAAAAGTACTGAGATGCTTACAGAAATGCCTAGTGAGATTTAGAGACATGACTGAGCAGGTTAATTGCAGCCAATGAGAAGTACCACAGTCCTGGGATGCACCCAGAACTGATTGCCAACTTCAGGAAATAGTAACAGCTGCTTCCTTTCATAAGTACAGGTACATACATTTCCTTGTTTGAGACCGTACTGCTTCCCACAAGAGTGCAACTTCAGTGCTAGGGAAAACACTGGGAACTTTAGACCTCAATCAGTTTTGATTAGCAGTGTTTGCAAAGGAAGCACCTTGAGTTCTCTATTTCCTCCTCCTATTGACCAACTGGGTTTATTTTCTTCTCCAAGAACTGGTCTGTTTTTAATTAAACACAGCTGGCAACAGTGCACATCAGTAATAATGCCTGTTTTGTTTTGCCCAATGCCTTTTCAGTCCTAATGCAGATTGATGACTTTGCCCAAATAGACTACTCCCTAGTGACATCTCCAGCAGTCTTCCAATCATACATTGATCTTGACTTACAGGTAATTGCCTTTTAACAGTAAGTACCTAAAACAATTCTTGATACACTTCTGATCCTCCCCTAGATTGGTATGGTTGCTTTCGCTTCAATATTAAAAATGAATCTGAGACTCATCAAATCAGTATCTCATGGGGTCATATTCTATTGTAGAAATCAGGCCTGGCTATAAAAAGAGTTAGTTACTAGTTGCAGTGAGTTGGGAGCCATAAGAAGAGTAGAAAAGAGGGAAGCATGGGACTTGTCCACCTGTCAGTTGATTTCAACAGGAGTTATATGCACACAGCTGGCTGAATGCTCAGGCCACCAGAGTAAGAGAGTAACAGAATATGTGAGAGACCACACTTACGAGGTAAAGATTAAGCAACAGACCCAGACTGCAGTGAGAAAGAGAGAGAGAAGTCTGGAGAATGCTACTGAGACTAGAGACCCTGGCAGTTTCCTTCCACTAAAGGAAACCTAAGGGGAGGCCCACCTTCCCTGGCTGTTGTGATGATTATTAAGATTTTGTTTTCGTACCATGTAAAGTATTAAAGCAATTTACTTGTGGGTATATGTTGTTATCATCATCATCATCATCTCCCCACCTTGGAGCTCTAGCCATGAACCAGATCCCACAGAAATTTATGGCCCTGGCCCCTGCCCCAATGACTTTACAGCTGAATGTTAGATAAAAGGCAACGAGTGGATACAGACAGACAAGTAAATAGAGAGACACTAATGGTCTGTCTCAGGAGCAGTGGTCTTGACATACAAGGCATCCTGGAGAATTTTAAGGAGGGGTTTGAAGGTGGATAATGTGATCACTTTGTAGACATTTATGAGAAGCTCCTCCCAAGTGCAAGTATGAGAGAAATCAAAAAGCATCTATTTGAATATTTAGCGTGTGGTAGAGGGTGACATCATAGGCTGATCAGAAGCAGGAAGTGAATGAGAGATAAATAAGTGGGGATGGCCTAAGATCTTTGAGAATGAGGCTGTCTCTGATGTGATGGAGAAAGGGGAGCCAGTAGAGGCATGGAGGGGGCTTTAAACTCCTAAATATCTTACAATTTTTAAAATCAGTTTTGTTTTGATTTTTAAAATGTTCACCTGGATCTTTGTCTCTTAAATGTTCTCATTTCCAAGTTTCAGAAATATTGACAGTTTCAAAGTTTCAAACCTTTACAGTTTTGTCCCTGGCTAATGTAATCAGAGCAATAGTTAATTCAAACGTATGTGGTATTTCCTAGAGTACTTTTCCTTTCTAGACTGACTGTCTGTGCCCCTGGGCCTGCACTGGCTACTAGTTTATTTCTGGATAGAATTCAGATTTAATTTTGATCTGTAAAGCTCTCTGGAGCTTTGTCTTGGGTCATGTCAAGATTGCACACTTACCATGCTCGACAGCACTGCCCTCAGGTATCCCTCGCAACCCTATACATGCTTCCCTTAGACCAGAGGCATGGTATCCTGGCCTTTGCCCATAGTGCCAAAGGAAAATACTAGCTAGCCCTGCTGGGAATCAGTGCCAGTCATCTCACCCTTCGTGCCATACAGACATAGCTGCACTGCTTCCAGGCTGGGAGATAATATATAGGCATGTTTGAGGGCGGTGCTGCCAGGCACAGTAAATGTGAAGTAGTAACATGGGCTTAGAGACCATTTCTTACCTTATTGCACCATCCTTGCAGTTGAGTTCACTGGGTGGATCTTGATAAAGGTTCTTATTTTGAATTCCTGTGAATGAAAACAAGGGCCAAGGTTTTTAATAATAATTAGCAACAGCCTAAAGCCAGCGTCTTTAATAAATACTTAGGCCCTGACATAAGAAGCCTGTTTCCTAAAGTGCTGAACATTAGACAGCCCTTGGTGGCTTCAGTGAGTGCTCAGCATTTGGGTAGCCATGGGTGTTCTCTGTGGACTGTTCTGTGCTCCGGAATTGCTTTCCACCATTGGTTCAAAAGAGAGGAAACTGTCTGGCCTTAAGCAAGGCCTGTCTGCTTATTCAGATTCTTCATGAGCAGGTTGAGTTTCTCCTGTGAGCCAGAAAAGAGGGAGAAAGGGACATTTTTATGGTGAAGGCTGTAAGTGTACCCAAAGATTCTGAGAGATGGTGGTTTCATAAATAACAATACTTTGCAGGGCACAACCTATCCAGTTGGAAACTATCCTGCCCACCCCTATGTGCCTGTTCCCTTTGCTCTCCAAGACAGCAGTAACTCCATGCTCTACCTTGCAGTATCAGAGTATTCCTTTCAGACCACTGCATTTGCATATTACACAACTGGGGCTTTTGACATCATCATCACGGATGAGGTGAGTACAATTTGCTGAAGAGGGTATTAAAGATGTTCCAGATGCAAGACATTCAGAGATCCAGGAGAGTTCTCTGAACTCTTGCCAGAGAACTGACCAGTTAGTAGTAGAGCTGCAAACTCACTATTAACCAAGCCATATAGTTCTATGAGGGTAGTCCATAATGCTAATTATATGTTGCCCCATCATACGATACTTGGGTTTCTCCAGCTGTATTTGAGGTGAAGGGTACCACTGAGCAAGGTACAAAATGGGAGCAACTTACCCAAAAACATAACAAATGTCACCAATCTGGCCCAGATATTCTTTCAAAAATAAGGTGACTCATGGTGAAGACTGCTGCCTCTCTGCCAGTTTTCTGAGAGGTATCTGTTGACTTAAAAAGGGGACCCCTAAAACTGGTGCTATTGAACAGACAATACCACAAAGTACAGCAGCTTTGCCTCTAGCTGGAAACTCAAGCAGAGTTTCCTGTCCTGTTTCCAATAATTCCAAGTATCCCAGCAGGGGTCAGACTACAAAAGAGAATATTGCACCTGTATTTCTGTGGAACCTTTAAATTTCACTTTTCCAATAACTGCTTTTAAACATTAGTGGGAGTTAACTGAATGCACAGGGACTCCTCCAAGGATAAAAAGCACTATATCAGAATATAATAAAATGGCAGAAAAGTACATGTTTAAAGAAATATTGGATGTGAAGATTATGCAAAACGAGCTCAATTCTCTTTTTTTTTTGCAGGTTTGCAGTTATTTTAATATAACTACAGAGACATTTGGCAGTATCATTCCTGAGGTGGGTATCTTTATTCTCATGTACCTTTAAGAAAGCACAGTGCTTAGTCTCACTGTGGGGGGTACCTGAGTATTGACTGAGTTCCACAGGTTTGATGGAACCAGTGGGATTCACCATGGTGGAGAAGTGAGATGATTTGCAGCTGCTAAGAGACAAGTCCCAGTTAACTCTTTCCCTGGGTGCGTTCTGTCTTGCCCCTCATGTGCTTGACTTGCTTCACTTCACTGCTGCCTTATGACTAACCAGAGAAAGGCTTCATCTGTCTCCGAAGAAGATGGTGATGAAGAACTGGTAATGAACATTTATAAAGTGGCTTAAAGCAGGGAAACGCAGCTAGTAAGTGGGCAGGAAATATGACTTTCTGCCTGTGTGGGGAAGGAAACATCTTCTAACACTTGCAAGGGATCTACAGAAAGACAAGGGAGTTGGGTGCAGTCTCATCTGGATTAACTGAGGGAGATGGATAGATCAGGTGGGCACGTATTGCTCCTGCTGGTCTGGAAAAATAGTCTGATGGTTGGAATATGGTCCTACAAGATTCCATGTCTTGAACAACAAACACAGAGAATGATTCTGATCAGTCACAGTGCTCTTGGTGTTGAATGTCCCTGTTTTATCCAAAATGGCAGTAGTTTCTACCATCATATACCAAATAATCAAGCTCTCAAAACAAATATATCCTCACCTTATTAATCTATCTGCCAAGTGTCATCCCCATGGAGGCTCACAGACTAGCTTGCAGTCTTGTTTGAATGCCATATTCATGATTCCTTTCTCTGTTGTATGGTTACAAGCCAGAATGTATCCCCTTTAAAGGTGATCTGGTTTTGATGGGAATGGAGCTTCCAGGAATGGAGAGGGCTTTCCTCCACATTTCTGATATGGCAAAGCTCATTAATTTATAATTGTATGAGTCATTTCTATTCCCCATTGTCTTAAAGATGCACTAATGTGTTAGTATGTGATCTAAAACTCAGTCATCAGAAACTGCCTCAATGGTGCACCTTCAGAGAATGGCAAAGTTTCTTACTAAGATATGTTCTACATAAAAGCACCTTTCTGGCTCTTTTTTTTCCTTTGCCTTGCAACTTTACAGGTTGCCCAGTATTACGCAGAATCACAGCCAGTGATGTTGAACCTAACGGCTACCAAAACACCTGTGATCAGTTTACAGACAGATGCCTTTACTATTGAGATCCATGGCTCCATGGAGGTTCTGGCTGTCCTGCCAGATGCAACCACCCAGTCCCTGTTTACAGTGAACATAGTAAGTGCCTGGATCACAGAATTACATTCAATCTGGGGGCTTTTTCCACACTGCCAGATACCAAGGAGTTTGAAGGCCCTAAAAAAGACCAAACCCTGCCCATAAACAGGACAATTCCATTCAGTTTTGTCAGGCGTTGACCATACATGTCCAGTGGCCCAATCTGCCCTACCGGGCAATCTTATCGGGAAGAGAAATTTTTTAATTGACCTTGATTGCCCAAAGCTTAGTGCTCCAGAATTTCTTGTTATACAGAAATGGGTAGGGTCCTCTCGCATCTGTTCTTACCATTGAAAATATATTTGATTAATGAAATTTCTGTTATCCATACTTCAAATACTGTTGGTGACATTCAGCTAATTAAGGATGTACTGTGCATTACTCAGGAAGAATGCATCTTCTGTATGAGAAAACTTTAAAACTTAGCTAAAGAGATGGAGCTTGTGCATTTTAAATTATATAAAGAGACGGTATTTGTGTCTGGAAGGATTCCATTCTTGGTATATGGTAACCTCAGGCTTTTCTCTCCTGCAGACAACCAATAGCAGCATCAGTCTGACTTTATTTGATCAGAAGCTAATCGGCTCATTATGTCTGAACAGGTAACACACAACACCCTGACCTGAGGCTGTTTGGGAATCGATATAAGCCCAACATTAGACCCAACAGGACTTTTTAATACCAGCAGGGCAGTTAGTCCTGTATGAGGAAAGGACACACCACACAGTTTACTTTCCTCCTCGTGTGAGCAGAGGCAATGAGATGCCTTTAGCCACATTGCCCAAATCCTGAAGATGAAAAATGATGACAGCTGGGACCACTGGAGCTCCATCTGTTGCTTTGTTCTGTCTCTTTCTTTAGGGAGCAGGGTAAAGAGCATTCTAAGAAACTGTGTTTGACACTGTGCCCCTGGATAACCACCTCTCAGGCTGCCTTCCTGTGCACGTTCCATGTGAGACGGGCTAGTTGGCAGTGACCTGGCCCAGGGGTTTTGAAAGGGCAAAAGATGATTGGAGGACTTGGGATTCCCTTTCCGAACCAATCGGGCCCCAGAGACTCACCCCCCCCGTGTCCCAATTGGTCCCTTGGGTCACCTGGAGGGGGATAAAGGGGGCAGCGTGGGCTGACTCGGGGGAGAGATCAGCAAGGGACAACAAGGAAGGAGCTTCACAG
>NW_017729022.1:67671067-67671412 GCF_001723915.1 Gavialis gangeticus
GGTCCCTTCCGACCCTACTTCTATGATTCTATGATAAGACCCCTAGCAGGCTGGAGTAGTCCCACCAGTGGTGGCTGTGTGGGAGCATTTCTGCCTACCATGTGGGAGATCTGGGTTTAAGTCCCAGCTTTGGTGACTTGGGGTGAGTGAGATAACAAGAATCAAATTTTCTTGCAGTGGAAAGGGGCCATTGTGTTTTCTCCCCCTCCAGGTACCAAGGCCCTACATTTCCTTGTCATTTGACATTTTGCATTTTGTGCCTTTTTTATATTTCACCAACCCATATTGTTTGTTCTGCTGTTTGTGTTTTATATTTTGTTAACCCTGTTTTTTGTCAATGATGGT
>NW_017729022.1:67676412-67688621 GCF_001723915.1 Gavialis gangeticus
TGAATTTTGTGCCTTTTTATATTTCACCAACCCATATTGTTTGTTCTGCTGTTTGTGTTTTATATTTTGTTAACCCTGTTTTTTGTCAATGATGGTAAGTGTCTAACCTTTGAACCCTGCCCCCTTGGGGCATTGTAGTGTCCACTATACCCTCTGATTTATGCCTGTTATGTTCCCAGTATTAAAAGGTACATGGTTAAGTCCCTATTGGTGGTCTGGCTCTGCTCTATAGGGGGAGGAGAGTCCCTACACCTCCCACAGCACTTGTGTACCTGCTTTGATCTCTTCAATTGGAGACGGGGTACTTGGCTCGTCCGGCACTTCTGCTCTTTCATGTGAGAGGCAGCATGGACTGCATAGAGCACGTGATGATAGAAGCATCTCTTCAAGGGATTATCACATGGCTTGAAGCCCTGAAAAGAAGACCATATGGACACTTTTACACATGCTCTGGGGGTAGGGGGGACACTCTAATTAGAGCGCCACAGAGACTCATGTATCAGTGTACCTACAGTTCAAAATGATGGTGGGGGCACTTGAACTAAATCTCATTTGATGAGCTTCAGTTAAAACACCCCTGCTGCCATTTTGAAGCATGGGAACACTGATACACAAGATATGGAAGGTGGCTGGAGTGTGATAATCACCACGCTCCGGCAGACTCAGTTAATCTCTCCTTTTGGTCAAGTGTGTCAGAGCAGCTTCACAGCATGTGTACAGGCACCCTATATGTCTAGAACAGTGATAGGCAACCTTTTCTAGATGAGGGCCTGAATGACCCATCTTGGGTCAGAGATGGGTGGACCAGGCACTAGGACTACCCATTGCCTGTACTTCTCCCCCCAGCAGCACAGGAAAAACACCTGCCACCAAAGCTCCAGATTTGCAGGCCAGATCCAATTTCTTTACAGGCCAGATCCAGCCTGCACCTGTTGGTTACTGATCCTCAGTCTAGAAATATGTGCTTTCATTTTTTCTATTGATTCATCTTTTATGTCTTTTATTTCAGGTTCCATCTCTCTCTGGCTGATTCCAATCTTGGCTTCTTTGAAGTAAGCTGATGATTTTGGTGCCTAAAAGATGAGCTCCAAGCATCTTGGGGATAAATTCAGAGCAGGAGGTTGACTTTCCCTGTGCACATTAGGCTTCACCCAGAACTCTTTTCTCTCCTTTTGGCAACTTGCTCTATCAGTGGGCTTTCAGATGAAAAGTAACATTGTTTGGGGGATATTTCTTTTCATTAATCCTTTAATACTCCTGAAAATTACTTGTTTTCTGATCTCACTTGCTTGTGTATCATGTTTCACCTGAGATCATATCAAACTGAAATTATGACCATGCAGCCTGCAGCCATTAAGCATACAGCTGCAGGTGAAGGAGCAGTGTGTTATTAGGTTAGAACATGCACAACAGAAAGAAAGGCAAGCAGTGGGGGTGCACTGAGACTTAGCACAGATGTTCATTATTATGGTAGAGAGGGGGAACCAAAAATACTCACAAATGCGTGAAACAGTGGCATACCAACATTTATAGAATCCTACCTCCCCAGAAAGTAGTTTATATTTGATGATGATCAGTCAATTCTGGGAACCTGAGCAGAGAGGAACTAAAACCTCTCCAGTCCTACTATACAGTTGTAGATGTTATCTTACAAGCAGACAAAATTGATACCTTTAAATGAATATATATCAAATTTGGTAACAAGAGCCAGATTCTCCTATCTTCTGTCTTCTGGACAGTTGTAATGTCCTGAAATCCAAAGGTTATTTTCATTTGGCCTACTCCATGCAAATGAGATCTGCTTAGTGGAACATATCTGATCCCAGCTAACTTCCTGCCCTTTGAGCAGGAGGCTGGACCTGATGATTTTGAGAGGTCCCTTCCAGCCCTAATGTCTATGAAATCTATGGAACAGAATTCTCTTTCATAAAATGCCACCCAAGATTTGGTTATATGTTAAAGCAAGAGTTTTATAGATCTCAGGAAGTGACCACTACATGTATTTTTTTGTCCCATGGCAGATCTCACTTTTGGAGAATTTCTTCTCTTACATTTTACACACTGAAATAATCCCATCAGCCAATGGTAAGTATGGAGGTTAAGATTTTCAACCTGTGACCCATGGACACCTGGGGTTCTGTTAACTATATCTAAGGGGTCCACAAAAGATGACTATGATCAATTAAAAGTATGCAAATACCCATACTTGCAATTCAAAGGGGTCCGTATCTCCGCTCAAAATTTTCTAGGGGTCCACAAATGAAAAAGGTTGAAAACCACTACTCTTACTGTCTTTGACATGTTAACTACAAATATGTTGCCATAACCTACATGGCTGAGGAAACTGGTAATGTGATGTGGTGCTTTTCACTCTTAGGTCATCATTCACATTAGCTCAAGTGGAAAATTGACAATCCTCTTGTAACCTGAGAGAAACAAGTTAGGGTATCAGCCCCCATTCGCAGGGGACGAGTAAATGCATCATACACCCACCATTTCAACTAACACTGTTTTATAGCTTCAGCACAGAAGCCAAAGATGGAAAGGGCATGGAAAGTGAATTACTTTCTCAACCTTAGATGGTCCTCAATTGCCCCTTGAATCATCCTGGAGAAGGAACATGGAGAAATGTATCGTTGCTTCATATGTTAACATAATAAATCACTAAAAGTGAAATTTACCTCTGTTTAAAGGACCAACACAAGCATTTATGCACCAATTAAGTCCCACTTTAGTCCTCAAAATAGGAATGCATGGATCTTGTGCCAGCCTTCTGCACAGGAAGGAATTTCTTCCCTCTGAAATTATGCAAAAAGGAAGAAATGTTAGTAATAGTTGGAGTACAAGCTTCATGTTTGCAAATCATCATCTAACTCATGAGGTCACTTTGCCCCAATCTCTTCAGACCCAATGATGTGATATTCTGAGCACTTCTTGCAAGGTGTTGAGTGTCCAGGCAGTGGGAGCTGAGGGCACACTGCACAGACTACGCACTTTGCAAGATGTGAAACTGTTTGAACTCTCTCTGCCTCACTCTCCCCATTTGTAAGTAAGGATCATACTTGACCTTCTTCTGAGGATTAACTATAAAACCCCTTCAGATCCTTGGGTAAAGAAGCTATTGAAATAGGAAGGTGGTGGTGTGTATATATTCACATTTTGTCTGTATATATATTTACATTTTGTCTGTCTTCTCTTAAGCTAAACTAACAAAAGGATTCCCTCTTCCAAACTTGGCCAATCTTTCCTTGAAGAAACCTCTTATTAAAGTTGAGCAGGTAAGAATCTTGATTGCTTATGAAATGTTTATTCCTCTTCTTTCCTGACAGGACATGCTTTTTCTGTGTATATATGAGATTTTGCAGGCAGGATGCTGGTTGCATTTAGCTTTAACTAGTTAAGCAATTAACTGTGCTTGGGTTAAAGATGGAAAAATTTCATACCAGCAGTTTCCCTTTAGGAATAAATTTCTCTCTTTTGAGAAAAAGGTAAAACTGGACTAACTGTGCTGCCACCCCCTGGCAAAATGTAGTCGGAGAACCAAATTCAAAGCTGGAGGAGGTGTAACCTCCTGGAAGTCAAAAGTTGCACCTGCTTTTTTTTACCTTTTCTAAACTTGCATACCCAGGCTTTGAGTTCAGCCAGGCTACACAAATATAAATGAGAACAGAATTCAACTGTCATGCGGCATGAACAACTAGTGGTTTATATGTGTATATATTAGAATTAGAGTAATAATTTAACAATAATTCAGAATAAAATGCAGGGCATTTTTGAAAATTCATGAGTTGCTGATGTTACTTACCGCAGCTCATCATGGGTTTCCCAAAATACCCTGTGAGTCAGTGGTTACTGCTGTTGTGGTAAACAAATAAGAAAATAAGGACAATATTCTACCACTGTCCCTTGTTGCTGCCCATATTGATTCACCACAAGAAGACTTCAGCTCTTAATTTGGCTACATGACTGCTACATAATTGGAAGTCGTAATAAATTAATTTTAAAAGAAATGAACCAGCCAATCTGATTACACCAGTGACTTGCATTTTATACTTTCCAGCCACACTGCCCAGATATACAGATGTGGCAGAATACATGACACAACTCAGGAATGGGAATACAAAATGGTTATATGCTACCTTTGCATTGCACACATGGGCTATCTTTGTGGCAGACCAGTACCGTGATATAAGCTGGTGCCACCTGAAAACTGCCCTAAATTGCACTGGTGCCAATAGCTCTCAAAGAACCAAAATGGGAGCTAGTAAGAGGCTATTAACATTCAGGAAAATCTTATTTACATTCCCTACACCAATGGCCAGGAGTGGGAGGTGGTATAGCAAAATTCACTGCACCACTTCTATGCCAACAGACATTTCTTCTAGCCTAGGGTGATTCTACCAGGACTAACCACAAACTTTTAGGTATAGCGTCTGCTGGCAGTGTGGTGAAAAGCAGCAAACTCCCATGGAAATTCTAGGTCTGTGTACATAAGTTTTGGTCCTTTTAAGTTTCTTGTATTTTTTTTAAGTCTAACTTCTCTTCAGTAAAGACCCTTACCCCATAATACTTAGTACAGAGTTAAAACAGAGAGTTTAAGTTTCAGTCGTCTGTAATTTAAAGCACTTCACTTTCTTGAATGTTCTTGTGTCCACAGGGCTATCTGTGGATTTCCACAGATGTAAACTATGAACAGTAGGAAGGAGAAACCATCAGGATGGTCAGGACCCTCACAACTGATTATAACTCTGAAGCCTGACCACGGCCCCTTTATTCTGAAATGAAAGATGTCTTTTTGTTTTTACTCTGATTTGAGAGAGAAGCCCAGAGAAAATACGGAAATGAGTGCTGCAATGTTCAGAACATGTAATGATTGTAACAAGCAGGGAACCATGGAAAAGGATATTGTAGCATCTGTGTCTATGGTTAAGTGGGGGAAGCACTTTTATCCTGGACTTTGTACCTGCTGCAAAAATAACTGTTTTAAAAGGTTAAAATCTCTCTGTAATCGAAGTCTTATTATGTATTTTATGGAAGCTTCAATATTCTTTAGAGAGAAAAAAATGTATGCCAACAAGTTACAAATGCAGCTACTGAGCCACATTTAATGGTCTGTTCCTGGTATAAACTTATTCTACTTTCAACTGAATGCATCAGTTATATTTAGGGATCTACTCAATGTGCAGTTTTGCTATTTTCATGGACATTGTGAAAAAGGCGGTTTCTGCAATCACTGGCATTCCCCACAGTTTTGTGTGGAATTGCTGGGGGGTGGGGAAAAACAAACTAAAAATAAAATGCTGGCTCCCCAGTGGGAGCCAGAGGCCACTGTGGCCCAGCCTCAGCCCACTAGGGAGGGGAGCAGCCGGCATGAAAGGGGCCAGCCACAATAGTGGCTGCCTCCTCCACTGATTGGCTAAGAGGGCTGTCTTTTATGCAGCCCTGCCTGTCTCCACCAATCAGCGGTGAGGGGTGGGGCTGCATGAAGGGTAGCCCTCTCCACTAGTCACTGGTGAGGGGCGGGGCTGCTTGGGCCCCTTAGCCAATCAGTGGAGGTGAGGGACTTAACCCCCAAAAGACTGTGAAAATGGCACCAGACGTTGTGAGTAGTCTGCAATTTATATATATAAATTTACTTCACTTCTGTGTGCTTTAAGTAGGTCCCTCGTTATATTTAATATGAAATGGGAGCTATCCAGAAGTACTTCAATGCCTCCTGACTCGAATGAGGATTGAAGTCTTCAGGGTTCAAATGAAATCTTTTCTCTTGAAAAACTTTCACAGTCTCAATTTCAAGATATTTTCAAGCAGAATGTGCCTTCTTATTAGTGATGGATCTACTTATTCTAGATGATACCAGATGGTACTCCCTCATACTGTTTTTAAGTGTTCCTCTCTGCCCCTGTTGCTGAGACACTTCAAATGTTAGTAGACTGTTATCTTGTCTCCTGTTGGCCATTGTTTACCCATCTTAGAGATGTTTAAGGATTTCAATATTTCCTCATGTAAAATAAATTTATCCCTTTTGGTCTAACTTAGTACCATTTTGGAAATACTTTCTACTTTCATGAATTTCCCTATGATTTCATGTGTTTTCCCTACAAACTGGTTTAGTTCTTTAAAGGGTGCAAGCTAAAAACTCATTTCAGTAGACTGGAATATTTTCAGATGTTATTGTCTTCCTCTTAGTTTGCTGCATTGCCGTTTATCATTGCCCTTTCTTTTCTTTCTTCTTCAGCCTTTTCAGAAGATAGTCTTATTAAAACATAAAGCTGAGCCAAGGCAGCCAGGGCTATGCCTGACCCAGTCGGTTGAAAAGTTCTAGGGCCACCTTGATGTGGCCAGGCAGTCTGAGATGGCATCAGAGCTGGGTTCAGCTAGTTTTCAATCCGTGATACTATTTCTGTCCAAGCCAATTTGAATTGATTTTGAGGCTATGATTTTGAAGGATTTTTCTTCACTGCAGAAAATACATGTTTTTACACTGAGAAGTCCTAATGGAAGCTATTACTTTGACAGGGCTAGTTAAGGTCAACTTGTTAGGAAAAACTTCTTCACAGTCAGGGTGTCCAGACTGTGAAATAAGCTCTCTCCAGAGGAGGTGCAGTCACCTACTCTGGAGATCTTCAAGGGAAGACTGGGCAGTCACCTTGCTGGGGTCACTTGACCCCAACTGTCTTTCTTGCTTGGTGCAGGGGGCTGGACACGATGATTTTCCGAGGTCCCTTCCAGTCTTACAATCTATGAAACTCTATATCCTCCATTTGGGATTGTTCCTGCTACGCTGAGGTAAAAAAACATGGTGCCCAGGATATTTACAGCAAGTTGTAAATTTAAGTTGGCTATCTTCATGTAAAAATGCACTACTACTCTTTTTTTCCTTCCAGAGGAAGGGCAAGAGAATGGGCTGTTAGAAACTGGTGCTTTCTTCCCAGTTCTGTACATGACCTGAGGAAGATAAGTCCCAAATCTTCCCAGTCTCACTAGGGCCATTTACATTTCTAGTGTAATTCTTTTTACTGTGAATGCCTTAAAATCATAGGTGGCATAGGCCAGCTTGTCAGCCCTGTAACTTTTCCATATGTCTCCAACTTATAACTTGTTCTGGGACAATTCAAATTTTTATGTCAACTCTTCCAAAGTTGAAGATGTTTTGAAAAGTTACAGAGTGAAAGGGGAGAAAATGGGGTGGTAGGGGGCAGGATTACAGTGGGAACTATTAGTTGTGTTGCTTCTAATGACAAAAATGGAACGTGAAAGGGGAAATGAAAATCTGAAATTTAAAAATTGCTTTGGAAAATATACACGAACATTTTCAGATAAGTTCATTTTGGAATTTCCTACTTAAAAAATCCAAAACATCACTGAAAATATTTTCCAGCCAGAATTACTGCATTTAGCAAAATGTCATTTTTTCAGCAGGATTTAGTTTTTCAGTCTGGTCTGGGTGCCCTGGGGAGCAACTTATATTTTAGCCCCATTGACAATTCATTTTCAGAGGACTTCATGGATTACAGCACAGTGAAACTCATGTGCAGCGTGCTTTTTTTGCAAAAAAAGCTAACAGCATATACTGCGTTGTATTCAGCACTGGTAAGACATCACCTGGAGTACTGAGCCACACACTTCAAGAAGGATGTGGGCAGTTTGGAAAGAATCCAGCAAAGAGCAGCAGAAATTATTTGGGACCTGGGAAGCAAGACTTATGAGGAAAGACTTTAAGAAGTAGGGCAGGGATTTCAAACTGATCCAGCACCACGGTTTAGATGAGTAGCACAGAGCTGATCCGTGGGCCACACCGGACCCACAGACCAGCCCTTCATTCCAGATCTGGAGCTGCTGCTGCCATAGGGCTGTGCAGTGCAGCCCCAGAGAGGCTGCCCTGCGCAGCATGGCTCTGGGGGCTGTGTTGCTCATGAAGGCTGTTCCTTCACTCTGGGATGTGAGCTGGAATGGGTAACCTGTGCAGCACACAGGGCCATTCAGCACACCTTGTTTATCTTTGAGATCCCTGAACTAGGGCTATTTTGTCTGAAGAAGAGAAGACCAATGGGGGGGGATATGATAAGTCTTCAAATATGTGAACAGCAATTAAAGAGGGGATGAAGATGGACTTTTCTCTGCAGCTGTAAGGGACAGGACCTGGAGCAATGGCCTCTGGGGGGTTGGAAATGAGCTTTTCTCTGTGGCCACACAGGACAAGACAGGACAGAAGCAATGGCCTCAAGCTGCAACAGGAGAAATCCAGGTTGGAGATTAGAAGGAACTGCCCGAGTCTGAGTGTGATCAGGCATTGGAACAGGCATCTGGAGACACTGTGGAATCTTCCTCTTTGAAAGTTTTCAAGATAAGGTTGGACAGCTGCTTGGCTGGGAGGATTTAAGGCAGGGCCAGGCGATGTCCAGCCCATGGGCCGGATCAGGCCCATAGCGGACTCCATTTCTCAGCAGCCCCTGCCCACAGTTGCTGCAGCCAGTTTCCATGGAAATGCCAGTAGCTGCAGCACCATGACAATGCGAGATTTCCATGCGGGGCAGATGGAAAGTGGATCACAGCTCTGCCCCAGCTCCAGGCTACACTGTTACCACTGTAAGATCCCAGCACCAGAGCAGCTCCCTGCCCAGCCATATGCCCTGCCAGCACTGCTGGGGCTGGTCTTCATGGGAACTCTGGCCCCAAGCTGTCACCGTACCACGCTACTGGTCTGTGTGGAAACTGGCTGCAGCAACGGATGCAGGGGCTGCTGGGAAATAGAGTCTGGCCACCAGCTGGATCCACCGTTTTGCCCACCCCTGGTTTAAAGGTAGGATAGATGTGCACCTTTATGGGCTAACTAAATAAGAAAGAGCACAAGCTTTTGTGAGGCATTGGGTGTGGGCTGCAGCCCTGGCTGGGGACTTTGACTAGGCTGTGCCAATGCTCCTGCTGGGACCAAAGCCAGAGGTTCCTTGCAAAGGGGTGTTGCTCTTCTGTTCACGGTCAGGTCAAACCGATCATCACATTTGGAGTCAGGAAGGAATTTTTCCCCGTGATCAGATTAGTATGGACGGGGGGGGGGGCTGCCTTCCTGCGTAGCAGGGGGTGTGGCCCTCTACCCAGGATCTCTAGAGCATCTATTGACAACGTTTTATACAAGCAGGACTTTAGCCACCACAGTTCCCCTGCTTCACCTGTGGTAAGTGAGGGTGTCTGGTCTGTGTCAGGGTTGACAGTCTAATGTAGAGTTTAGATTAGGGTTTGGATAGGATGGTTTGGAGAGGGATGCTTCTGCCTCAGGCAGGGGGTTGGACTAGATGTGACACTGGAAGGTCTCTGTAGCCCTGCTTCTCTAGGACTCTAAGAAGCCAAGTTTGCTTTGTCACATGGCCAGGATGGTCCAGGCAGGGATATGAATGTGTGCCCCCTGCAGCTGTGGGGGGGCTCGGCGGCGGTGGGAGCACAGTGGTGGTAAGGGGGGGGGGGATGAGCACTGACAAGGGGTCGGTGACCACCCACAGATGCTACCGCAAGCACTGGCAGCGGGGATCACGGACTGCCCACAAATGCCACCAGCAGTGTTAGCAGCAGGGTGGTGAGCAGCGACTGCCCACAGGCTTGTGGCGGTGCCTGTTTGCAGGGGGTGCACCACCAAGCACTTGCACCCACATGCACCCCTACACATCACCCTGGGGCAGGGAGGATCTTACCTTGAGCAGAGGCCTGGCCTAAATGACCCTGTGCCGCCCCTTCCAGCCCTCCTCTCCTAGGAAACTAATGCAGCCCCCTAAGCTCCATCCTGTGGGGCTCCCTGCCTTTTAGCACTGGGGTGTGGTGCTCACTGTTGTGTCTACCATTAACACATGCTGTCAGGTGGAGCCAGCTGCACTGCCCCCTGCCCCCCGAGCTCAGAAGGCTGCCAGCGCTGTGCATTTACTGCAGAGACAAGGCAGGGTCTAGAGGGCACCACAGGGGTCTCTTGCAGCCGACCAGCATTCCCAGATCTTAAATATGAAATCGTATTGGAAGCTCAAAATTACTGTATTTGCTGAAAAAGTATCGTACACTGAAAAAAATATGCAAATAAGCATGCAAATAAGTCATCGTCGTCTTTATTTTATATTTCTCACTGTAACTCGCCAGCGAGTGAATGAGTGAGAACTGCGTCGTGCAAGTTGAAACACTTCTTTATTCGGAGGCAAGCCGTCGTAAGAAAGTGCTGACAGCAAACCCAACAATTACTTGAAGACTCCCTGAGTTGTTGAGTTTTACATGTGCTGTATCAATTTGCATATTAATTGAGTTTTGCGTATGATGTATCAATTAGCTGCCTCAAAATTATCCTGCCCTTTGAACACTTTTGCTATTACTGACCGTACAAGGCTTGCAACGGTGGCACAAATACAGTCACGATCGCACACCTGATAACGCTGCACCAGGCATTCGAGAACGAGCCGATGAAGTTTGAGCCTCGGGGGATCCCGTCCGGGCTTCTCCCTCGCCCCGCCCCGCCCCGCCCCAGACTCTCGCTTTTTCAGCTAGCGTGAGCCTCAGCAGCTTCCGTCTGCATCTGGCCGGTGCTGTAAAGCTACCGTGACACGGAGCTGCTGGCACCGCCGCCATGAGCCGGAGCTACAATGACGAGCTGCAGTACCTGGACAAGCTCGACAAGAATTGCTGGCGCATCAAGAAGGGTTTCGTGCCTAACATGAACGTGAGCGCGGGGCTGGCCCGGGGCCGTAGCGGTCCCGCCGGGGGGGCGGGGGAGTGGACGTGCCCATGGAGGCCTCGCGCTTGGGGGCGGGAGAGCCTTCCCTCGGGGCTAATTGTGGCCTTTGCTCACCGCGGCGCATGCGCAGGTGGAGGGCGTCTTCTATGTCAACGACCCGCTGGAGAAGCTGATGTTTGAGGAGCTGCGGAACGCCTGCCGCGGCGGCGGTGAGTGCCCGCGTCTGCGCGGACCCCCTCCCCGAGTCCTGCCGTTGGGGTCAAAAGTGCACGTTCCTTTGTGGAACTCCGGTCCTGCTCCCAATGACTAGAGCGGCGGCCGCTAGCTCCGCCCCCGGGCTGGCCTGGGTACCATCATGTCAACCCTGGTACCACCTGTGATCAATAATAGTAAACGTGTGGTAACTCTTGAGGCGGCCAATTGATGCAGCTTGTGCAAAACCCAAGTTACTCGAGGAATCTTAACCGATTTCTGGTTTGCTGCCAGCACTCTCTTATGACGCTTCCCTTGAAATAAATGCTTCAAGTGGGACCTAGTTCTCACTTGCTCTCTCGCTGGTGACTTGGAGCAATATAAAGTAAAAGAGACATTTGCATGCTTTTTTTGCATATTTTTCAGCAAATGCAATAATTTTGAGCTTCCAATACAATAATTCCATGTTTAGGACCTGGCAGTGGAGAGCCCTGCTGAGGCCAGGCAGGCAGCACCGCTGCTGTAGTCTTAGAGTCATAGAAAATGAGGGTTGGAAGGGACCCTAGGAGACATCTAGTCCAACTCCCCTGCTCACAACAGCACCGTTCCTGCTTACCCCATCCCAGCCAGGGTTTTGTGTAGCCAGGTCTTCAAAACCTCCAGTCCAGCAGTGACAAACAAGGGATCTGACCTGTGCAGTTCCAGCCCCTAGTGCTGCCTCTGGGTCTCGCAGTACTGGACGAGCCCCATGTGAAGGGCACCAGCTGCAGGATTCATGTGGCACCCGGTTCGGGCCTCATGCCATACGCCTGCCCTGTCTAGAGCAGGCACCGCATGCTGGGTGTCCAGGACGGGCACTGTGAGTGCTGGATCCAGCCCACGGGGCATACTTCAGTCATGACCTGGAAAGGACTCTGAAGAGAGGCTAAATAGGATTATTTCTTGTGGCCCGGTTACTCGGATTTCTGATACTTGCCAACAAGTGTCACTTCTGGTATTGCTTTCTGTTGCATCAACAGCTCTTCTATCAGAATTTAGTTTGGGGGCATCTTAATTGAGTATTGGTCATGTCTTGTTGGGGTTTTTTGGTTTGTTTGGTTTTTTTTTCTTTTCTAAAAATCTCCCACTTTAGCACAGGTAAAAGCACTATGGTAAATTACCAGCTAGACTCTGTTCTCCAGGCTGCCAGGCTTGCATATCAGCAATCGGATTGGGATTGGCTGATATGGCTTGTTAATAATTGGCCATCAGTGTCAGCCCAAAAAATCTGCATCCCTACACTGGTACAAAACAATAGCAGGAGAACTTAAGG
>NW_017729022.1:67693621-67694760 GCF_001723915.1 Gavialis gangeticus
GCTGCCAGGCTTGCATATCAGCAATCGGATTGGGATTGGCTGATATGGCTTGTTAATAATTGGCCATCAGTGTCAGCCCAAAAAATCTGCATCCCTACACTGGTACAAAACAATAGCAGGAGAACTTAAGGAAATCTGTGGGTAGTGAAACTTTACCACCACTAAAGTGTGGGGTGTCAGATTGGAACAAATCAGTAATGAGCAAAGGTTACCCAGAGTTGAGCCAGAAACTCAAAATGTGCTTATATGATTCAGGTTCCTTGCATGAGCCTTTAGCTGTCTTCTTTCAGGTGCTGGTGGTTTCCTGCCTGCCATGAAACAAATTGGGAATGTGGCTGCACTACCTGGCATTGTCCATGTGAGTAACTGGTCTGAAGAATTATTCTTTCTTCCCTTCATGTTTCTGAATAATATTGTTTTCCAAATGAAAGATGCATAGAGGGCTAAGTTAAAAGAGTCTGTACTAGGAGCCTGCCCATGACAAAAGGGTTCTTGGCCCTTGCAAGGGCTGCCTGTCCAAATATGCTTGACAGAAGCAGAAGTATTTAGGCATTACATCAACTTGATCTTGTCTAATCATTTTCAAATTGATTTATTTTCTTCTCTTGCTATGTAGGCCTTGCTTCCTGCTACTGTTAACAGAAGCAGTCTGTTCAGTTGTAAGGGAGGAAAAAAGCCCATGCCAGGGTCATTTTGAGTAGAACTACTGTATGTGGCTCGTAGCTACTAAAGATCCCTTCGATCAATAAGATGTTTCTGGTAACTAGTCTATATACTGAGTGGAGTCTGAGAGAATCAACTTGGAGAAACTCTTGCAGGGTGCAAGTTCCTGGCAGCTGCAGTTTTACAATTGGTAGAGAGTTGGGAAACTTAAAATGAAAGCTGAATTTAGTGCTAATGACTTGGCACTACCTATATCCAGGCCCAGTGCATGTAACTGGTGTGAAAGCTTTTGTACATCTCTGCAGTACTGCTTCATCCTGAAGAAGTTCCAATACTGTGTTTTTATTTGTACAGTGGAAAAGGTGCAGTAGGGCAGGCTCAGAACCCCTTTTCCCAGTTAAATTTTTTTAATGGATTCTTCCTTGTTAATGGGTAGTATCCATGTTTCCTGCCTTGTATTGTCTTCCATGTTAGCT
>NW_017729022.1:67699760-67704188 GCF_001723915.1 Gavialis gangeticus
GTTCTCTGTGTTTGTGCACATGTGGTTCTGTGTGTGTGTTTGTGTCTGTTTCTCTGTGTGCATGTGTATGTGTCTGGTTTTCTCTCTGCCAACCTTTCTCTGAAATCAGGCCTTTTCTGTTCGTTTATATACGGAATAAGTCAACAGCTATGTTCTTGAAGCATGCAAGTAGGATATAATTACAGAAGGCAAATATGATACTGGAGTATTGCTTCAATCATGGTATCTCCTGAACTTTGAATATATTATCCCCTCAAGGGGCTTAATAGTCAGCCGTGGCAGACGTCTGATCTGTGTGTGTCTGCCTTTGTGGGACTTCTGGTTCAGTTCCTCACCTCTGCCTGTTGGAAATAAGGCATTGCGTTCCAATGCACTTGTGTAGGGGAAAGGACGCAAGAACCTGGCGTTCTTTAGGCAGTGTTTGGTTGGGGGGGTATAGTATGTTACTAATTTCGTTTGATGTCTGATACTGTTGCATATTTAATTGTTTGTCATGGTGATTCAGCAAAAACATCAAACTTCTAATGTGGGGAAATGCTTGAGCATCCTCACTTATTATTATTCTTTTTATATTGAGGGAAAAGTCCTTTCAAGCCTACTTTTAAGTGAAAGCTCTTTGCTTGTTTGTGGATCATAATAACAAATAGCAAACCAATTTACTTACCCGTGGCTTACATGCTGCATTGTTACTCTGTGTTCCAAAGTCACTGGGTTTGTATGTAATGATACATTTTAGGCATAGAAAACATGCATGCTTTTTTGCTCACTCTTATATCTTGGCTTTCTCCCTTTTTTTCTTTTGTGCTTTGCAGTCTCCTAGCATTGTGGCTAACCCCCACTCCCTTTTCAGCTTCTGTGCCTTTTGAACATGGGTTTGTCCATATTAAATCCAGCTTCACTGAATGAGATGAATTTTGCCTGAGGCAGCTGAAGCCTGAAGGTTAAGACCTTATTAGCTTAGCTACCATTTGACTGCAGTCCATAGGGTGCTTTGTGTGTCAGCACTGAATTTGAGAACTCTGTTGCTATGTGGATAACTAGTATGTTCATCTGCAAGTCTCCCTAAAACAATTATGGGTCTTGGTATGTAGTTTGTTTCTGATACAAGGATGTGCATTTTAAAAGCCTGCTAAACTTACTTTCAGAGATCCATTGGGCTTCCCGATGTCCATTCTGGCTATGGGTTTGCTATTGGCAACATGGCTGCCTTTGATATGAGTGACCCAGAGGCAGTGGTGTCACCAGGTAAGACTAACTTGAATCTGATCTAATCTACCTATTGGAAATCCTCCGAGGCATTTTTTCTTGCTTTTAGAGATTTCCAGGTCTGTAAGGTAAAGTGAAAAACAAAACATGTTAATAGTGACCCAAAAGGCTTTTTCTTTACAGAGTCCTAAGTTTCTGCACATAGACACCTGGGTATCTGTTATGAAGCAACTCATTATATCCAAACTGCCTACACTGTGAAGGATTTTTGCCCTCCTTGTACTGCCTTGCTGTCTGGTTCACTGAGGGGACAACCTAGAATTCTGAGCTTTTTCTTTAGAGCATAAAAGAACATGGGTTTTTATTTTCAAGTATTAAAATGCATGTCCTTTTTGGGTTGTGTTGAGGATTTAGAATCTTAAACAGGCAAAATATTGAAGGGTGTTTCAGTTGACTCCTATTAACACTATACAGATATTTCTGCGCTGGCATTCAACAGTAGCTCTGGTCTTTAAGAGTTAGGGATTGGCTTACACCTGAAATGAGATTTATTTATTTTTTTTTTTTTTTACCCTTTTGGAAAGGGTTTATATGGCTACCAAGAATACCTGGAGTTGCTATTAGCTATGGTAAACATCTAAGCACTTCTTGAATCTTAAGTTTTTGGCCTCATCATCTTTCCTTGGTACAAAATTCACAGTTCCTTCCTGATGTAACAATTTTTTTTTTTTTAAACTTTCCACCTAACTTCATCAGATTGGCCCCTTCTTATGTGACAAGGAGAGCAGAAGCCTTTGATCCACCTTCCTCTGACCAGCCCTTATTTCAAAGGTTCCCAACCACGAGCCACGAAGGGTTGGCTGCTGGGTCGTGGCATGAGGCCCCCGCTCAGACCCCCATCTGTCCGCCTGGGCAAGCGACTTTCAATGCCAGCAGGCACGTTCAGGATTAAAACTGGGGGTTGAGGCAGCCCGTTTGATCAGTCCCAGGCCGCAGGAAAAGAAAAAGGGTTGGGAACCGCTTCCTTATTTAATAGATACAGATCCTGTACTCTGTTTATCTTAGGGGAGATGCAAAAAAAAATCTCATTCTTTCCAGTCTCTCCCTTTTTAGTTTTTTCCCCGTGTTCTTCTCGTCTCAGTACTTTGCTGATCCCTTCTAGTTCTGCAATAAAGTATCGCTTAACATAACCCAAGAAGGGTGAACTCTCATGCCAGTAAGAGAGCTTGCTCTCTGACTTTTAGTTACTGTTGACAGCAAATTAGAAGTTACCTACCTGAATTCAGACTTGTATTTTTAAATAGTTGCAACTGAACATGGAAAAGCCTGATCTTGGTAGGGTGGAAGGCCAGTGTGTTGTAATGTGTTATGTAGCTTATGTAACACTGTTCTAGTGGTTAATAAGGTAAAAGGTTTGTGGAAGCTTGGATGTACTTCTTGTACCCTGATCTACTACAGCATCCTTGCAGCACTAAGTGAAGGAGCTATAGCCTCTGTTACGAGTGTTCCAGAATTTACCGTCTTTAGGTGGTTTCACCATTAGTTTGTCAGGAGCCTCAGGACTGCAGGTAAATTCCTTGACATGGAGCAGTCTACAGCTGTTCTTTCAGAGGACCAAAGAAGGCCTCCTGTCCCAGTATACTGTCAAGAAGCACATCATCATTAAATATGATTATGGGAGAAAATTGCAGCCTAAAACTTTGCCTCACAAATAAGCAATACTCTGTGAACTGTGTTTTTATTCAGGGTGTTACACTTTTTTCAGGTGGTGTTGGTTTTGACATCAACTGTGGTGTCCGCTTACTGCGTACGAATCTGGATGAATGTGATGTACAGCCTGTGAAGGAACAGCTTGCTCAGGCCATGTTTGACCATATTCCTGTGGGTGTGGGCTCCAAGGGTGTCATCCCCATGAATGCCAAGTAAGAAGATGACTTTTGGTGGGTTGCTGGGTTTTTTGTTTGTTTTTTGGGGGGGGGGTTTATGTGCTTCTTAGGGATGAGGAGTGCCTATCCTTTGCAAACCCCTTAACAAAACAGGTGAAGAGTTAAAAGGAAAATGAGGGAACTTATTGACCTGTTTAGTTGCTTCTTACTTCTCCCAGTCCCCACAGGCTGAAATAATCATTAAAGCACAGACCTAGGGGTTCTCTAGAAGCCTGAGGATTGGTTGAGTGATTTGAGTTATCACTCTTCCTAATAGAGGCTTTCTGTAATAAGGGCATAGACAAATGTGCACTTGGAGTGGTTTCCAAAGGGGAGGGGGAGTTGGTGCTCTCATGCCAACTTTTATGTTAGAGTAGTGTGCCACAGACTCTTGTGAAGTGTAGCAAGACCTCCAATTTCAATCCTAGGTTAAAGTTGGACAGTTCAGCTCACTTGTCTACAGGCTTATGCAACAAGTTGAAGCATAACAGCTGCTCTGTTCCTGAGCAGCAGCAGTGGCATCTTCCCTTCTGAAGCTGCTCCAAGTGTGCACTTGTCCATGACCAAATGCAGGCAGCAATGTTGAAGGCAGCTTTCATTCTAGTAAGCAGGAGAGGACATGCTGAATTGGCAAACAGTTTTAATAGCAAGTGTCTATAGTCTTTGCTTTTGGGTTGTCAGGAAAGGCTTGGATGACAACCTTATTTCACACAGCAGGGGCACTTACTGCTTATGCTTATTTAAGAGCTTGATGGATGCATCTTGATTTGCAGGGACTTGGAAGAGGCCCTGGAGATGGGGGTGGACTGGTCTCTTCGGGAAGGATATGCTTGGGCAGAGGACAAAGAGCACTGTGAGGAATATGGGAGGATGCTGCAGGCTGATCCTAATAAGGTCTCTTCAAGAGCCAAGAAAAGGGGGCTGCCTCAGGTAATGTTACTTGTGAAGTGGTGGTAAGCTCTCCTAGCTTTCTCATGAAAAAAATGAGTAAGTAGATCCTGTCATTTCCATGCCTTATTCCCTGTCAGCCCTCAGGGTGCATCTATCAGTCATCAGAGGGTTTTGTTTTTAAAGGTGTTTTCTCAGAAGCGGAATAAAAGAAACATCACCACAGAAGTGTATTGCTAATCCTACCTATGTATTAAAATAGGTTATAGCAAAGAGCTTGTGAGGCACCCTCCCTTTATGTTGATAAATAGCCAGTATGGGCTGTTTGATTCTATGGCTATTAATCTTTGCCAGCCCCTTAACAATTGCAGTTACTCTAGAGGTTTGGTTTGTTCCCCCCCCCCCCCCG
>NW_017729022.1:67704199-67720246 GCF_001723915.1 Gavialis gangeticus
GGCTGTTCTCATAAGGTTGCAAATCTCTTCCCCCCCTCTTCCCCCGTTGTATGAGTTAGCAATGGTATGTTACCTGCTTCTCCCTCCATCCACTCCTGACCCCCCCAGACTAAATAATGTAACTTAGTCCCATTTTCACAAGTGATTTGTCAGTCTTCAGGCTTGTATGCAGCTAAATTAAGATAATGTGCTATGAATGCAACTCAAGGTCCTCGTCTTTCAGTTACTTTTAATACTTACTAATAAAAATATATTGTAGTTTCATAGCACTTTAGTTTTAAAAACAACTTAATGGATCCTAATTAACCCTCACACTTCCCTTGTAAAATAAGAAATTGGCAGTTCATAGCTGAGGAAACAGACCTAAAGGTTAAGTGAGGTGCCTTAGTCCACCAAGTCAGCTTTAGGATCATCTCCTTTCCCATGTCAAATCAATATTAAGTAAAGTTCTCTTCTAATTGACAGCTGGGGACTCTGGGAGCAGGGAACCATTATGCAGAGATCCAGGTTGTGGATGACATCTATAATGAGTATGCTGCCAGGAAGATGGGCATTGACCACAAGGGACAAGTGTGTGTAATGATTCACAGTGGCAGCAGAGGCCTGGGCCACCAAGTTGCTACAGGTATATTTTGTGATAACGTGCTACTTTCTATCTTCTTCCAGGTATTACAAAACTTTTGTAATGCTTTGCAGCTTGCTCACAACAAATACTATTCTAATAAAACTTGATTTGACAATGGTCTTGGCCCTGAACGCCATGTGGCTGGGGGGCCACAGTGAGCTCCCACAGGCAGTGGCAGCAGCAAGTGGGGAGCTCCTGCAGGCAGCCATAGCGTTTGGCTACAGTGCCGGAGTGTGGGGGGGAGTTGTGAGTGCCAACCAATGGTTGGCAACCACCTACAGATGCTGCCAGCAGTGTCAGCGGCAGCCAGCAGTGATCGCGGACTGCCAGCAGTGTTAATGCTGCTTTTTTTGTGGGGGTGCACTGCCAAGCTTGCGGGGTGCACATGCAGATTATTTCTGAGGCAGAAATAATAGGAAGAGAAGAAAAGGCACTGTAACTCATTAGTGCAAGAAGTCAATATCTCGCGTGCGCGTGCGTACACACATACACACACTTCCTTTTCTTTTCTCTCTAAAGATAGTGTTGAAAAGTTCTGTACAACATAAATTGTTATACCGCAGATTCACTTTAACCTCCTCTCTATAGCCAGAAAGTTCAATGATCACCTTTGGGGGTGAGGGGAGGAGAGGTAGATGCTTTGCAATCCAAAGCCTTCTGAAGTTCAATGGAAGTCTTTCCACCAACTTCAGTGAGCTTTGAATCAAAAGCCCTAATCTAATCTTTGAAGAGAGCTGCATATCTTGTCTATAAATTCAGACTTAATACCCTTCAGCGCAAAAAGATGCATGCTACTTTTGTTTCACATGTTTTCCCCAGATGCATTGGTGGCCATGGAGAAAGCTATGAAACGAGACAAGATCATAGTGAATGATCGCCAGCTGGCATGTGCCAGGATTGCTTCTCCAGAGGGACAGGACTATTTAAAAGGAATGGCTGCAGCTGGGAACTACGCATGGGTTAACCGCTCTTCCATGACTTTCCTAACTAGACAGGTAGGATTGGGGTGCTGGGAAGCAAGCACTTTGGTGCTTTTTCTCTGATCTTTGGAGCAAAGTGAAATATATAATTAAGCTGCAGCAACTGAACATTAATTGAAACATGGACTTTTTCTGCTGCTTCTGCTATATTTGGTTGGTGGCTTTATCATGGTCTTTAGTCTTCCAGCACCTCTACTATTAAACCCCAAATGTCTCTCAAGGTTAAGTCTTTTCAAAAGTGTCTTTAAAACTTCTATAAATGGAACGTGAGCATTTCTGCCAGTTTTGAGGGGGCATTCTTTCAAATAGAGTAACACATCTGACCCCAGCGTTCTTTCCTGCCTAGGCAGGGGGGTCAGACTCGATCTGTTGAGGTCCCTTCTGACCCCAGCATCTATGAAACTTAACCTTTTATGCATCTCTCTCTCTGCTAATCCTTCTGGGTTTCTAAAGCGTCCTGCTTGCTTGATACCTATTTCTAAGACTTTAAGAAAGATCACAACTGCCTGGGAACAGAGGGCTGGTACAGTCCAGTTTTTAAATACGACCCAACTCCTAAAGCTGCTGCACCCATTTGCACTAAGATGGAATTTGGCTCTAGAATAATGGAGTGTGAACTGATTGTGGTGCCTTACTTGTCATGTCATTTTATTTGCATTGTTGCTCTGTTATGCCATACTGTTTCCCTGTAAATAAGCATTTTTTCAACAGTGTTTCTGCTTTTTAAGTCCTGCAAAGCCTTGAGACTTTTTTTAGCAGCATTAAGGAATCATTCCCATAGTTAAGTCTAAACTTTCTCTCTTAGGCCTTTGCCAAAGTCTTCAACACGACTCCTGATGACCTTGACATGCATGTGATTTATGATGTGTCACACAACATTGCCAAAGTGGAGCAACATGTGGTGGATGGAAAAGAGCGAACCCTGCTGGTGCATAGAAAAGGATCCACTAGAGCTTTCCCCCCTCATCATCCTCTCATTGCTGTTGATTACCAGGTACAGTTAACTTGTGGGAGATGGAGGTAAGGGTGGATTTGGGGGACTGAAAAAGCCAGGCTTCTGTTCCTAATGAAGGAAAAATGTGCTGAGTTTGCACAGTGAACACTAGTCAGAACTTGGATGGGTGTCAGTAGTGATCCTTAGGGTTGTATGGGATTCTGAACCACTCTGACTCATCTTCCCCACAACACACAATCACCTGAATGACCTTCAGTGGATCTGCTGTTGTCTGCTCAGGAGGGCAGATTGTGTTGGTTTGCCTTGCCTCCTTGTTGAAAATGAGCACATTTGCATATGCCCTTTCTAGGCTGTCCAAGAGTCCTGGCACATTCACCTTAAGCTTGCCAGCATTCTTTTTATGGTATGTGAACTTCAAACTCATTCTCCGGAGCCAGGGTCTTCATGCCTGCACCTCACTCCCCGCATCCTCTTCCCTCTCCTATGTTAATTTGCAATTGTGTATGCATCCCCAGCTGACTGGACAGCCTGTGCTGATTGGTGGGACTATGGGTACCTGCAGCTATGTTCTTACTGGTACAGATCAAGGCATGACCGAGACCTTTGGAACCACTTGCCATGGAGCTGTAAGTAGGGGTGGGGAAGGAATAAGATTGGGTTTTTTGTGGGGGAGGGGGTTTCAGACTAATCCCTCCTGCTCAAGTGGTGTCTGGTGTGCTGTGAACTAGGTAAGGGGCAGAGTTCCCATGTGCCTGGCCATGGTGTGCTTTATGTATTTTACAGCACAAAGGGGAGCTTTTGGATGGCTCTGGAGGAAGTAAAGCTCCTGGCAAATCAAAGAGGGGAAGACACAACCCTGCTATCAAGGGCTGGTAGCCCAGAATTTAGAACTAAAATGAAAACCTTTATCAAAAAGCTGCATGGCCATCCCCCTAGTGCAGGGGTCAGCAGCACATTGCCTGTGGGCCATATCTAGCCTGTCAAGCAGTTGGAACAAGTCCATGAAGTCAGGATATCATTAGTGACTTGGCAGCTGGTTGGTGCTGCGTGGGGGAGCAGTGGCAGCAGTACTACCTGGGGAGGAGGTGGTGTCTAGTAAAACCTCCAGTTGTTCATACTGATTTGCTGGAATCTTGAGGACGCACACACAGTGGATTGTGCATGTAATAGATACCCCATAGCAGTAATGCTTCAAGATGTGTGACTTTTTAGAAGCCCTAGCATCTACAAGTTGTACTCTTTCCTGTGTCCTGGCTCACTCCAGGATACCTAGTTTCATGCATTGAAGACACTTCTTGTTATCTGGTGTTCATTTCTGAAACACACCCTGCTAAATATTACTCAGTTGATTTGTTAATTACATGAAGTGCATAGCACTAAAAACAAAGTTTGAGCAAGATGGGATCCATTGAGCTTTCTACTAGTTTGCATGTGTTTTGTGCATCATTGCTTCTCCAAGTGCTCCCTTAAATGAAATAGCAAGGAGTTTTGAGTTCATGTTCAGTGTGCATCTCCTAATAATGTAATCGTCATTCTTTGTAATGGCTAAAGTTTGTAATGTGCTAAAGTTATCTCAAACTATTGTTTAGGGTCGTGCACTATCCCGAGCCAAATCCCGACGTAACTTGGACTTCCAGGATGTGTTAGACAAACTGGCTGACATGGGCATTGCCATTCGTGTTGCTTCTCCCAAACTGGTCATGGAGGAAGTAAGTCTTATGTTTGACTCTTGGTATATATGGTACTATCCAGTGGTAAGCTGTCCACTGGCACAAAGGTAGGTACAGCTGCTTCATTTTCTGATGAACTGTCAAAACATCCAGGCATAACACTGAATATTTTTACCTGCCTTTGGAAAGGCCGTGGCTCCTGAAAGCCCTCCTCTGAGGTTAGGAATAACTACTTATTTTGCAGAAACTTGACACCAGCACCACACATGCTTTTGAATGACTTTGCACTTCCTCTGTTCTTTTTTTTGATGTTGATTTAGCTCTAATTTCATTTTGTCCTGCTTTTTACCCTGAAGAGAATTGGCAATATATAGAAGTTTTGCCTTTTAGGATACCTTGAACTCTTGTTATATAACGTGAGGTATGAGAAGGAACTCATTTTAGGGTTTCTCATGTATGGAAAACCTGCTTCTTGAACACCTGCCAATTGTGTTGGGGATTTTTTGAGAAGGATGCTTTAACCAAGGTGCAATTTGAATGTTTGTAATGAACCTGCATTCAAAACAAGCCCAGTCAAGTTCTTTGTCAAAATATGTATGTTAAGAAGAAACTCCATGGGGCTTTCCCACCTGGTGTCAAAAGTAAACCTTTTTTCTAGACTGCAAAGATCTTCCAATGGGAATTTCTCTACTTCTACAGAGACTAGGAGGATAGTAAAGCAAAAGTTGTATATTTAACTGTGTGCCTTTCCTTTTTTTTCAGGCACCAGAATCCTATAAGAATGTGACGGATGTGGTGAATACGTGCCATGCTGCTGGCATCAGCAAGAAGGCTATCAAACTGAGACCTATTGCTGTTATTAAAGGATAGAAACTGACTGTGACATTGGCAAAATTGTTGGCATTACAAGGCCTTCCCCAGAACTGACAAACATCAACTTCCCAGACCTCTCGACAACAGAGTGCTCGCATACTGTGCTCCCTTTCTTTGGAAATGCAGGCAGACGAGAACACTGCTAGTCTTACCCAGACTCTTAAAACTAACTCTCTTGTTGCTGGATGCACTTTACCCCTGGCGAGGGGGTAAACAAAACATTCTGTTGTTCTGTGTGCAATGGTCCCACAAACATGCATGAAATTCCATTAGCAGAACTGCAGATCTCACTGGGGCAGACTGTCCATAGTTAGCCTGCAGACTTCAGTAAGTACGCCCTCTGTCAGAAGAAGTAGTATGTGAACTCTGTTCTCTTAGCCTTATTGGCTTTGGAATTTCCAGGCACCACTTCTACCATATGATCCACAGAACTTCTTGCAATGAAAGGATGTTCTGGTTTCAGAAGCTGGTCTGCATTGTGCTGTATGCAGCATGCTGGTACCTGGCTAGTAAATGATTGAAGAGGAGGGAGTAGTCTAGCCACTCCTTTCTTTTGAGGCTGACTGGCTAACAAGGGGTCAGACACAGCATCCTTTGTTTTCCAGCTAAAACTTTAGCCCATGTATACTGACTTGATGTTGGCAGGTGTTGCATAAGTTTCATGGAAATACTAGTGTTGGGTATGTTAGGTTTTATATTACCCATGGATGTTATGACTTCACTAACAGGTGTACTTGGCATAAGCCTCAGAGGCCCACCTCTGTAGGAGGTGGATGTGCTAGGTCAGCCTTCTGTCCTCCTTGACCTGCAGATCCAAATGCAGGTTCAGGGCTGAATATCAGTAATATAATTTCAGACTGACCAATTAGCCAATTTGTTTTCATTTATGTTTAGTAATTATGGGAGTTGAAGGGCAGGTCACCAAGACTGGTGAGTGTCTGGGGAATTTACAAATAAAATGGGAAGATGGTGACTGTCATATGTTCACTATGTTACTGAAACACCCAATTTCTTTTCCTTTTTCCTCTTCTTCTCTTCCCCCTCCCCCAAAAAAAAATTTAAAAAAAAAAAAATGGAAGTGCTAATGCCAGTCTAGAAACTGATAAAAGATTTCAGGTTATAGTTGTGCTAATCTGTTTTGCATGTCTGACTTGTGCAACTTCTTGTTTCCTTGGCACTCTGGGGGCTCTGTTTTGTTTTTGTTTGGTTGGGTTTTTTTTTTCCCCCATTCAGATTAGTAATAGTTTAAATAACTTTATACACTAGAGCTTAATGTCTTTGACTAAATTCTTGTCCACCACTCTTCACCCTTGAGTGAAGCTTATTTGTAAATCTAAACTGTAGACACTAGAGGGTGCTTGGACCAAAAGGTTTTAAATTTTTGAACAGGTGCCAAAGTGTAACCCTAACAAGAATGACCATAAAGAGGTGCAGAATCTCCCTAGCAGTACAGCCTGGGCTTGCCCAATGTGAAAATGTTGTTAATTCAAGGAACAACTTTTATTTGAAGCCTATAACTGAATGGAATTTTGGTTCTTTTTCTGTGACCTAACATTAGCATTGGGGGACTAGTTTGCCCCCCCCCCCCCAGTCTTAAAAGTTCAAAATGAAAAACTTCTTTCATTTTTGACAGGTTCAGAGATAATTCACCCTTACAATTGCACTAAATGTTTTCCACTGGGCCTAATTCAGATAGCCCTAGACAAATTGGAGGATTGAGCCAAAAGAAATCTCATGAGGTTCAATAAGGACAAGTGCAAAGTCCTGCACTTAGGATGGAACAGTCCCATGCACCAATACAGGCTGGGGCCTGACTGGCTAAGCAGCAGCTCTGCAGAAAAGGACCTGGGGGTTATAGTGGACAGTAAGCTGAACACAAGTCAAATGAGCCATTGTTGCAAAGAAGGCTAATAGCATATTAGTGGGATCATTGCTAGTGGATCAAAGATTATTCCCCTTTTCAGTACAGTGTCCAGTTTTGGCCCCCCACTAGAGAAAGGTAGTGGACAAACTGGACAGAGTCCAGCGGAGGGCAATGGAAGTGGTTAGTGGGCTAAGGCACGTGGCTTCTGAGGAGAAACTGAGGGAACTGGGCTTATTTAATCTGGAGAAGAGAAGACTGGGGTGGGATTTAATAGCAGCCTTCAGCTACCTGAAAGGTAAAGGATAGAGCTAGACAGTTCTCAGTGGTGGCAGATGACAGGACAAGGAGCAACAGTCTCAAGTTTTACATCAAAGCTGATGTGCCTCAGGCCCCACACACTGCTGGGGACAGCTCTGAGGAGGATAGTAAAACACTGGAACAGGTGACCTAGAGAAGTGGTGGAATCTTCATCCTTGGAGACTGGGGATGGTCATGCTTTGAGCAGGAGGTTGGACTAGATCACCTCCTGAGGTCCCTTCCAACTCTCACTTTTCTGTAGTCCTGTGCTTCTGATATTTGCACTGGCTTCCTTCCATTGTTTCCCAATTCCAGCATGACTGAGTTCGGAATAAATCTCGTTGGACTTGAGCGCGCATTCCAAAGACAGATTTTGACTTGCAGCATTAGTTGCTGCTTTCCATCCCTTTGTGGTAATGTGAACTTCTGGCAGACTGCTAACATGTGGCTGGGGTAAACATAATTCTTTGTCAGCTTATAGTGCCTGTCTTTGGACACGTAACTTTATTTCCTGCCTAACCTCATTCATTAATTTTTATGCTGTCATGGAGCATGCAGTTCCTAACGGGACTGGTCTATGGGAATTGCATAGCACATCTACATATAATGTCTGCCAGCAGCCAATGCAGTAAAATTAGTGTTTATATATAAAACTTTCTCCTTTACTGAGAGCCAACAACTGGCTATACAAATGGGGGGTTGATATAAGCAAAGCTAAACAAGAATGACTTAAGGAATAACCCCACTGAAATTCTGGGCTTTTTGGAATGGAGGGATACCTTGGGAGGTTTTTTTAAGGGTTTCAGGAGATATCTGTAACTTTGATTCAACAAAATTTTCCTCTCTTCACCAGCACCTGTTACTACAGATATGCCTGCTGTTATATACAAAAGGCCTGGAATTTGATTCTAGCATAAACAGCAGTGTTATCTACTCATGGTGCACCCAGTAAACTTGTACAGGTTCTGTTTCTGACATTCTCTATTGTAGCGGTAAATCACTTAAAAGAAAAATATGTTGGGCTTTTGTACTGCTTCTAGATGTTGTACCAGTGCAAGAATGGCACTTGTCTCTAGAGCTTTAAAAGGTCAGAGAATAGCTGTATGGAAACTTTTTAAGGTTTAGGTTAGAAGCCTCATGTCTTAATCTTCACTCTTAAACTGTTCCATTTTGGGGTTTGTGGCTTTTCAACGAAGAAAACATGACTTGCTGAGCTGCGGTTGAAAGCAGAGGAACAGTGTTGCCAAGGCACCTGCTCGTCTCTCCCCCACCCGCATTCCAAGTTCAACACTGCGTCTATACCATGTTTAGTACCATATTGGAGACTCCCTTTTTGGTCCCCAGTGGGTTTTTTTTTCCACCCCTCCTCTCTTTCTGCTTTCAAAGTGCTCCTCTTAATTCATGCTGCTTCCTTCCTCGCTGGTGGTCCCACTGCACTCTGGCCTATGAGGAATGTGCGATCTCTGGTGCAGGTAGTCGGGCTTCTCTGCTGTTCTTTGTTCCTCTCAAATGTAAACACACTTAACTAGCCTCTCCCTCCTCTTCAAAGCCACCAAACAAAGCAATATCCCTCCTGGAGCATGTGCCAGCATGTACTCTTGCTTTCAAAAGGAAGAGTTCAATTACTCAGAGGGCCTTGCCTGCAACTGGCACTTGCTGTTCTCATACTGGCTGTTTTCCTCACTAGCAGGCCCTCAGCCCTCTCCATATTAAGAGGCAACCGTGGGAGTTTGGAGGCAAATGACACAGGTGTCTTGTCCCTGAACAGGACTGTGTGATGAAGAACTAAAGATGCCTGCAGCAGGTGCCTTCCTTACTCTTCCTTCCTACCCTGCCCCTGTCCCCTGATCCTTTTTGACCCAGAGACAGCAATAGCACAGTTGCCAGCTACTTACTCTTAAAATATTCTCATTGATTTTTAAGCTAACTTGGAGATGCTTTTTCATTTGCCTTTAGGATGCTTTGGGGTCCCACTCTTTCTTTTTTTCCACAAGTTTTTCTTGAAATCATAGTGGGATGGAAACTTAAAAAAAATTGCAACTCTTCCCCAGTCATGCCTTTTGGAGCTTGAAGAAAACCACGAAGAGTACAGAACTTGTCATTTGTTTAAAATGACAAGAAATGGCAACATCACTTATCCTTTGGATAGGAGCAAACCAAGGGTGTGCCTGTACTGTTAAACAACTTCAGACCATTTTTTCAGCCCTATGTATACTAAACAGTGGTGCATCTGCCTACTACTGAACACTCCCTTCCAAAAGCACAAAACCAAGGATTTTGGTTACCTCAAAGATAAAGTTTAAAATGTGAATTAACATCGAGGATTAATCTCAGAAATTTGCAGGTAGGGAAATGGAATTGTCACTTCCAAATGTTTGGTTCAGGATCTGCGTTACATATTAGCATATCTTTTGGCGTAAGACTCATGGTTTGAGTCTAGTGGAAAGGTGATATTAGATCTGGCTGGTTAGTTGACTGAAAACTAGGGCTCAACATCTAGCCTGTGGGCCTAGTACAGCCCACAAAGCTGTCATCCAGCTTGTGGGGTTCCCCATGTATCCAGAAACTTGGTGGCAGGGGATGGGTAGCATTATTAACTGCCATAATTTTTATATTCATTATACTTAATGCTGCCTTTTCTCACCCAATGCCAAATTTCCAGACTTGTAGAGAGCCCTGTGGGTTGAATGACATCCCCATGCATGGGGCCATTCTAACTGAATTCAGCATGCCACAGCTGCATCCAACACACAGGGTTGCACCTGCAAACTGACCCCATACACCAACCCCATGCTGGATGTGGCCCATAAACTGGCCCCATACTACTCATCCAGCCTGTGGGGCTGTAAGGTTGAGCACCACTGCTGCAAAACTAAGAAATGTTAAGTTCTATGGTTTTAATATGGGACTGTCTTTACTTAGCAGTTAACTAACATTTTACAAACTTCAGTCAGTTCTTCCTTGCAACAAGCATCAGAGGGAAAGAAGAATTATTCTTGTCTGAGAAGCAGGAAAGCAGAGGCACTAAGAAGTTGCAGCTTGTACGAGCTGTACTTCTGAGTTCAAATCAGTTGGCACTGAAGAGTTCTGGCTTCTGATTCTCTTCAATCCACCAAAATGTGCACCATGAAAACAGACTTCTGCCCATCCCTCTTTGGAAAAACTGGATGAACCTGTTCTCTGTGCTGTATATCAGGAATTAGTCTGAAGAAGGAATGACTAGGAGGATTTTAGATTTTCTACAATAAGCTGCTCCCCAGAATGTATTAGATAAGTAGCAAACTACTTGAGGCAACCAATAGAGAAGCTTCTGGCTTCATGGCACCTCTCCCCTACAAGGTATGCTAGCCACTAATCATTTTACCAAGAGTGACCTTGGAGCTTCAGCTTTGTGTGTGTGTGTGTCTCAGAACCACAACCAGACTCCATAGTTGGCCTGAAGTTACTATTTTGTTCCAGTGCAATTTGTGTTACTGTAGAATAGGGGTGTCAGACTCTCTTCCCTGGGCAAGAGCTCATCCACAGCTGGATCCACAGATCAAGCAGCAGCTGCAGTGGGTACAGGTCTAGGGTCAGAAGCACAGGTTCAAGTGATGGAATGGGTCCAGGGGCTGTATCTACACAGTTCTTGCCTACTCCCTGTAGCCTATGGCTATGTCTTTCAGGGTCTGGGGACCATGAATTCTGTTGCAAATTATGCCTACTGGCCATGCCGCCAACTTATGATAGCCAGCTAAAATGGTTCCACAGGCCAGATGTGTTTGGTTGATGTTATTTGGTTCAGTAATTATGTGATGTGTGTTGATGAGTGTGCCCTCTGGCATCTGGGACCAGAGCAAGGTCTGGTGCCTTTGCTGGAGAGATGCTGTTTGAGGTTGGTGGGTCTGTCTATAAGCCTGAACAGGCTTATCCCCCAAAGCACCTTGAGATGGTAGTCATTTTCCACAAGGGGTTGGAGGTCATTAATGATGACATCAAGTTCAGAAAGAAATATCCTTTCTGTGGTCATTTGTGGTGTTGCTAATTTTAGTATTCATTGGCCTGCTTGGTCATTGGCTTTGCTAGTCATCTTTGTAGACTATTTGACTTTACTTTCAAATAGGTTTCACTCTTTCACTGAAGGTCTTGCAGAAGGAAAGAGATTTTATTGTTGTTGGTTTAGGACTGACAGCTGGAATGCTGCTGCTGTTCCTACCGTCTGGAATAGATGAGAGGGTGCTGGTATAAGGGACTAAGTGAGGAGGGGGAAAGCCCTTGATCACAGAAAACAACCCATCGCAGAGGCAGAACTCTGATCCCATTACAACATGAACATCATGCTGGTCTAAAATATTTTTTCCCTTTTGTTTCCAAAACTTCAGACAGAGCCAGCCCTGAAAGCACTTCTTGTTTTGAAAATATATACGCTTCTATGGTCTTCTCAGGCCAGATCCCACAGCTCTTCCATTAATGGACAAGATGCAATCTCTAGGAAGAAACATGCAGTCTCATTTCTTGAGATTTAACATGTGCAATGCTGTCTTCCAGGCAGAAATTCTGATGACCATCAATAGCAACCAAAAATACCATCAGAATCTCTTTGTTCTCCTCCCCTCCCCGCCCCCACCTGAGGTTTTGCTGGCAGCAATGTTGACCTCTGTCAAGAAAAAATGAAAGATGATCTTGAAGTTAGTGTGCTGAGCTGCAACTTGGAAAGCCTGACTTCAGCTCTTTGGTCTTAATTCAGGATTTACGTTGGCTCCCACATGTATCTGACTTGCAGCAGGTTGTTTAATCTCCCTGTGCCTTGGTACTTCATGGAGATAAATTCATCTATTCATCTGTCTTTTTCTATTTAGATTATCAAATCTGGTTCCAGGGCTATGTCTTACCATGTCTATCTACATATTGCCCTTAGCACAATGAGGACTGTATCTCTAGATACTAGATAATACCATAAGAATATAAGCAGTAGGCCTGTGCAAATAGGGACCTATTCAATTTGGGTTCGGATTTGGGCAATTTGGATGCCAGCGATTTTGTTTCAGAGCTCCAAATCGGTTTCCTGCTTCGATTTGGCCAAATCAGCTCTGAAGCTTTCACCCTGCTGCTCCTTAACACTCAAACAGCATCTCTTCAGCAAAGGCACCAGACCTTGCTCTGGACCCAGATGCCAGGGGGCACGCTCATCAACACACATCATATAATTACTGAACCAAATCAACCCGTGTCACGAGTTTTGCTTGTCCACAGCTTGAGGTGCAGGGGTTTGGGGGAAACTGTACCTATCTTCTTGAAACATGGCAGACTTTGTGGTCTTAGTAAGAGCTACCAGTCCTGCAGTTTTGACCTCACTGTGGCTTAACACACATACGTGACATGAGTTTTGCTTTCAGAAGTTTGGGGTACAGTTCCCCAGAAACCCCTGCACCTCTCACCTTGAAACTTGGCACGTGTCATGCGCTCAGCAAAGGCCACCAGCCCTGCACGTTTCATCTGAATCAGCCAAAAGATGACAAAGTTATAGATATTTCATTGATTCCCCATTATACCCTATGGTCGAATCTCCAACTCTTTTCCAACTCAATTTGGAAGCTCCGAATTGATTTGGAAAGCCTAAAGCTTCCCACAATACAATTCAGATTCATAGATTCGGCCTCCAAATCATCTCCAAATCCGAATCACGATCCGAAGCTTTGCACAGCCCTACTGACTTATTTCCTTGGCTTTATTCACAGGCTCAGCAGGGAGGCAGCAAAGACACAGCCTTGGAGGGCTTAAATAGAATTCTGTAGTGTTTTAAAAGCTAGAAAATCCTGAGAAGTCGTCATGCTTGTTTCTCCACCTCATGCAGCAAACACTGGGTTGAAGGAGAGAGGCTAGGGGCTTGTTAAGCATGAAAATGATAACACAAGCCAAAAAAATCCCATTAATAAAGATACAACTTTGGAAACTAACCATGTAGAAGCAGGTTCCTGGCTCTGTTTAAGTCTCCTTTTCAGTGCTGCTACCAGGTTATGTCTGAGCCCTCCTTTAGTATAGAGCAGGTGTTTCAAACACAAGGCCTATGGGCTGGATCTGGCATGTGTAGCCATCTGACCTGACCCTGAAGTCCCAGTCTAATTCCCTGTGGTACATGCAGCATGCACTTGTCTCAAGCACTGCATGTGGCATGTGGGTTGGACCTAGCATTGTGGGCCTCATCACCTCTATGAGCTGGCTTTGGCTGGTCCAAGTCGGGCTGTGCCAGAGTCAGCACATAGGTCCTGCTTGGCAGAGCACTGCATGCAGCACCTGCCCTGTGCTGGCTCCCCTGTGTATGACAGCCAGATCAGCCCCACGTGCCACGTGAAGCATATACCAGTTCTGAGGCTCACTATGCACATGGCACAGAGGGCCAGCACACAGCATGCACTGCCTGCAGTGCGTGGGCTGGACTTGGCAGTGCATGCAGCCCAGGGGCTTGCTCCAGGGGCAACAGCTGCATGCAGTACCCTGCCAAACAGGCCCTGTGTGTTGGCTCTGGACCCCAGACTGTGTGTATACTGATCTGGACAAGTCCCAGAGCCAACATGCAAGGCTAGTCTAGTAGAGTGCCGCATACAGCCTGTACTCTGAACTAACATCCTATCCTGCATGCAGCACCAAGTCCAGCCCATGCATCGTGTAGCACAAGCCCCAGAGTAGGGCCAGCGCCTGCTGCATGCAGCTTGGATCCAGTGTTGTAGGTGCTACATGAGGCACAGGGGCTTGGTCCTGATTTGGCCCATGGGACTGGATGAGTTTGACACCCCTGATATAGGGGACTCCAGTTCAGCATGGATAAAACTTCTGTGCAGAATGCCTCCCCTTCCCCACCCCTCCTTTTTTTTGGTTTAAAGTGCACACTCAAGTGAATTTGTCGCATTGTTTTGGCTTAAGAAACAGGAAAAATGAAGGAATTTAACTTTTCTCTTGGTTTCAAAACAAACATTTTGCTTTGGGATGAATGAAATTCTCTGTTTCAGCCGGATTTTTTTGTTTGTTTGCGTTTCAGTGAAGAAACCAGAACAAGTTTTCATCTTGCAAGCTTCATCTTTTTTAATTTGCTTTAGGTCAGAATATAATGGACAGCATAAGAGGGGTTTCTGGAGAGCAAACCCCTGTAGAATGGCTCCTTGGAAGTTATCCCTGCTAGTTACCCACCATCACAACTGAGAACAGCCTTAAGGCCTCTCTAACTTTGTTTCAGGAGCTAGGTCAACACGCAGCAACCTCTGGTAGCAGTGTCCATCTATATTCTTTTCCTTCCCTTTCCAGGTACACTGGGCATGCCTCAGACATCTGGGGACCTGACTCTTAAAATATGTCTCCTTTCTTCTGTCCTCCTCCCTTCCCAATTGATCTACTTGCCATTTCCTAGCACTAGGGAAATTCCAGTCTCTGTGAAATTCTGGATGAAAGGCTAAATTCTGTTTGTGTTGTGCTCAACTCTTGTTTCACAACACTGTCTTTTCAATAGCACCTCTCTTTGATGACTCAGTCAAAGAATTTTAATCTCCTCAGTCTGTCTGTAGTTGTAAAATATAATACCAGTGAGGTTGATCTTATTTATCCTGCGGCCATGAAAATGTTGTCAGAAAAAAAAGGATACACCGTATTGAGGAGCAGAATGCTGCTGCTGGGGAGGATTTTACTTGAATGTGGCTTTCAATTCTAAACACTTCAAATGGAAATTTCCCTTTTTGAAGTGAGTGTGTTTTCATCTTTGTTTCTTTTGGGTCCTTTTTTCCTCCCCCTTTTAAGTAAGCAGCTAAAAATTTTGTTTTTCATTTGTAAGTGAATTATCTCCTGCCACAGCTGTCACATCTGCAAAGGGCTGACAGACTTGTCTAGGAACAGGGGTTACTTATAACCTTCCCCTCCCCACTGATTCCTATCGCAGATCTACGCTTGTCAGTGCTGTTCACCTGCAGCACCTCCTCCTACCCATGTTCCACACCTTCGCCAGTGCACCAACTGGTAGCACCCCCTGCCATTCCAGCCCTGAAACTGAATTCTCCTCCACTGGCACAGGAAGATGCAAATTGTGCCAGCAGGGGCTTTGCGTATCTGAGAGGAATGTATGAGGCTTTGTAGCTTTCACAGAGTCCTCTCACAAGCTTCACCTGGAAATGGTGGCTGTGTCTGTGGTTCTGTTGCCTAATGCGAATCAGTTTGACCTTGCGGGCACTGAATGAAGTGGACCTCCATCTGATTCTGGCTCTGAATGATTGCTGCATGGCACAAGTGGGATGTACCCTCTGTGAAGGCAGGCAGGCCTACCATTGTACCTGGCTACCCATTCCTACCAGGGACTAATCTTTAATCGCATCTTTATTTACTGCAGTCTCCTCCCTTGGTTGCTCGGAGGGCCTTATGGCTAAGGGCAACCAAAACTCAGAGGCATCTAAACCCCATGCCTCCAGGTTTGGGCCTGCAAGTAGGATGCCCGCCAAAGATTTTGGAAACATCTGAAGCCCCAGGTGCAGGCGGAGGATGTTTGCTGGTAGTAGAGGCACTTATGGATCTGGACTCTTGGATTTGGAATTAGTTTTGGCTAATTTGGCCTCAGCTATAAATTACATTTAAAAAAAAAAAAAAACCCCAATTCATTGAAGGCTTCCTATCAGCCCAGTCAGCAAGGGCTGCTCAGAAAAGATGGTGAATCAATGTGTCTCTTGGGTGCTTAGGCCTTGGGTGCTTTTCTGTCTCGAGCCCTGGCTGCTGTCTCTTGGTTGCAGGTTCATAGCAGAGCAGGGATTGTGGCAGGTTTAACAGTATAC
>NW_017729022.1:67725246-67729240 GCF_001723915.1 Gavialis gangeticus
TGCTGAAGTCTCTTGGGTGCTTAGGCCTTGGGTGCTTTTCTGTCTCGAGCCCTGGCTGCTGTCTCTTGGTTGCAGGTTCATAGCAGAGCAGGGATTGTGGCAGGGTTAACAGTATACATTGAGATGGCTTGGGACCAAACAAATTGTAGAAATCTTCCTCCTATGCAGCTCTGTGTGTCCGTCCTGGCTTTGTGGTTATTCCAGTCCTGTCTTCATACTCCAGAAAGCACAAATACATTTCAATCCTGGCCTAGTTTCCTTTCAGCCCTGGTCACTGCAGCTTTGCCAAACAAAAATTAATCCTGTACTGATACATATTGCTCTGGCCTTAAGCCCCTGTATTTTTCCAAAGGTTCATTTTAACTATGGTGCAAAACCTGACTGCCAGCCATGCCTGAAGAAGTGGTGTTTTGAAGGCTTAAGCAATTTGCCTACCGCATGCCATGCTGTTCAGTTTATTTGTGGCAACATTTGCAGGCACAGAAAATTCTGAATCCAGACCCTCATTTCACCAGTCCATGACCTGGCAGAACAAGAGGGATATCTAAAGGAAGCCAGGAAATGGAAAAGAAAGAAAGCTATTTTTCCCCTTTGCTTTTCATCTTCTGCCTTTCTCAGTCTTCCTGTTACTTGAACGAGCCTTGCAATCAGTACTGTAGGCAGGTTTTACCAAGGAAGAACTTTGAAGAAGCGTTTGTTCTTGACAGACTTTGTTGTATGAGAGCAAGACGGATTGAATTGCCTACCTCCCCCTGGTCCTGAGGGCCTTCTGGAGGTTTCATCCAATTTCCATTTAACCTGAGGGAAATCTGCCCCCATCAACTGAAGTGGGGCTGGAATCATTTCCAACCTTCCCCCCCTACCTCCTCTCCCCACCCCACCATCACTTGATTCTCAGAGTGTGGCAGCTCTAAAAAGCTTTTGTTGCATTGACTATAGCAGCAAAGTAGCTGTGCGAGTGCCCAATGGGGCTACTTTAGCCATAGCCTTGATGGACTGGGCCTGCAGAATTTTCCCTACCCATTAACCCTCCATTACCTTGCCCAACTGAGGGTGTATGCTGAGCTAAGCATTTGCCCGTAAAAGTATTGAACTTGTCCCAAGTACTCCAGATCAAACTGCAGGCTCTTTCTTTTATTTTAAAGATATGTAAAGCCTAATGCCAGATAAGCAGATCAAACATGTAAATTGAACTGAGATTGATTATACATTTGCATCCATAAAAAACAAACAAACTGGAGGCAATTAAGTTTTGAGTGCATTAACTGTCCATGACCTATTTCTTTGTGCTTTGTTTGTAATGATACTGCATGAGAGAGTATTATTAGGTGTAGCTGCACCAGAGACCTTGGTACCTGTAAGGCTTCAGGAAACCTCCATCACAGAAGAAGGTAGACAGGAAACTTCCCTTAGCATGGAGAAACCTTTGTTGATTTGCTGGAGGCTAGTTCTCAGCTCATAGAATTTCAATTCAATATAATTATTGCTTGGACAAGATTCAGGACTGGGAGAGAACTGCCAGATCTTTCGTAAGTGAGTAAATCTCTCGCATCAAGTTTGGGATGGACGGGTGGCGGGGAAGGGGATGGGTTTGATTTATCAGTGTGGGTGTTGCCTGGCATATTGGGTATGTGAGACAAAATGAACCTCCAGTGTTATTGACACAGTTTTTCTTTTGAAGTGCCTGTGTTCTCATTCACATGGTATTTATGGCCTGGCTGAAACCAAGACATACTGGAAATTTCTCAGAAGAGGCTATTCTCCAAAAAAACATCCATCCTGATGAGGTTTTAAAACAAAAATCTGTTTTTGGCAAATTCCTCTGAATTCCACAGCTTTGGAGAGTCTCTCTTCCCTATTAAATGTTCATCCTGAAGTCAGCCCATTTGATTTTTCTTTTCCTCCTCCTTCTACCCCCACCCCCATCTCTGTCCACAGTCCAGCCACTTTCCATTCTCATCTTTCTGGGGGCTTGTGCAGCCCAAAGTTTACAAATCTGAGGAAGCCGCAAGTCACTCTACACTAGTGCAATGCATTTATACTAAAGTTTTGACCCTAGCATCATTGTACACAGATGTATATGTGTACAGTAATGCAAATGCAAGTGTAAACAATGCTTCAGTAAAGGAATCTAAGATACATTTTGTAATGAAATACAAAAGATCCAAGCATCGCTTTGGCTTAGGCAGCGCTTCAGCAGCATGCAGGTTTTCTTTGTACCCCTGCCAGAGACTGGCACCTGGGAGCTGTGCCTATGCTGCTGCTTTTCCTGGCCCTGCACCCAACCTTGCTCCCTGGCTGCAGCGTGAGCATAGCTTCTAGCCAGAAGTGAATTGTGCCGGGGCCAGGAAGTTAGAAGCTTCTTCCATGCTTCTACTGCTCTACCTGGGCCAGCTTTGGTGTAGCTCTGCTCCAGCTGGAAGCTGTGCTCGCATCACAGCCTTGGGGAGGCAGGAGGGGAGATGGGAGAGGAAGGAGCGGCATGGGGAGAAAAGAAGCAGTGGAACAGCCATAGCTTCCAGCTCCCCAGCATAGCTCCCCTGCAGCTGCAAGTTTCAGACTTGAGGGGGTGGGAGAGAAGCAGCAGCAGCATGGACTTAGCTTCCAGATGCATGGCCCCAGTGCAGCTCCTTGCTGCTCATCCCCAACACTGACATAGGCATAGGCAAAGTTCTGCAGGTCCACAGGCTGGGTCTAGTAGCTCCATGGGCCAGATCTGGCCCCAAGGCTATACATTGCCAACCACTGCATTCAACCATTCTCCTTCTGCCAAGGCCAGTACCTGCAGCATCACACCACAGCTTAACACAGCTGTGGAATACTGAATCACTACTGAAATTTGCCTCCACACAGAGAAGCAGCAAAGCCATTGCACAGGGTATAGGAAGACTGCAGTGGTATACTTTGTTATATTTGATATCTTTAATTAAAAAAAAATCTCATACCACAGAAAACTCAATTACACTTGGCGCACAAAAGGAAGCACAGACAAAATTTAAAAATGCTTGATAGTCAGCTCTAACAAACTGCAGTGGTATACAGGCCATGTTTTAGCAGGGCTGAAGTTCATCCTCAGAGGATACTGTTAGTAGGACCCATTCCTTTATACCATCCCAGTGGTGCTGAGACTTAAAAAGATCACAGCCCAAAACAGTATAGCTGGGGGCTAATGAACAGCACGTGCATCTAAGTGTCTTTCAGAGAGTGTTTGTCATCTGCCCAGCCATCTACTGAAGAAAAAAGCAAAGCTGTCTGTCAGCGCTTCGTTTAGGAAAGAAATGCACAAGAACCATAGCGCCCCCCCATCCCCCGCACATGATGGCTAAAGGAAGAGTGGTTGTAATGGAAACAAGGATGTTTGGACAATCAGAGGAGTAGCATCTTTCTCAGTAATCAGTGGATACCTCAAGTGAAGGTATCCTATGTAAGGATGATCTATTTTAATCACCTGAACAATTTTGTAATTATCTGGAAACACAGGGTCTGGAGGTTATTGGTGCTATCATAAAACTGGCTATGTAACAAATACTGGAATGGATCATGCTAGTGCCTGTACTAGATAATTGCAGGATATATTAATAGCAGGGGCATAGCTGCAGTACTGGTCAGAGTTTTGTCTTGAGCCCACATTTTAAAGGTACTTTCTAATAAAAGATACTGAGAGAGAAGGTGCCATCATGTGAGCCCTTGGTGACTAGTTTCGCCTCTGCAATCAATGGCCTTGGTTCTAAAACCAGGGATCTAGCTGAGATTTTGCCATAAACTTCCTGTAAGGGACATCCAGGAATTGCAATCCTCTAGAAACCAGTAGGGCTGTGCAGAGCAGGTAATATTCAATTCGACAGCCATGTCGAATATTAAACTGGGTCCTGCTTCGATTTGCTGTCTGCTTCGACTCGAGGTCGAAGCTCAGTCGAATATTCGAGCTGCTTCAACTTCCCCATAGGCTATAATGGGGAAGGTCGAAGCAGGCTATAACTTTGGCATTTCTTGT
>NW_017729022.1:67734240-67734456 GCF_001723915.1 Gavialis gangeticus
GAAGGTCGAAGCAGGCTATAACTTTGGCATTTCTTGTCTGATCTTGATGAAACTTGCAGGAATGGTAGCTCCTGAGGAGCCCACAAAGCCTGCCAGCTTTCAACAAGATAGGTTCAGGGGGTGCAGAGAAACTGTACCCCAAATTCTTGAGAGAAAACCTCCTGTGACTCCTGTGTGGAAAGCCACAGGGAGCTCACAACTGCAGACTTGCTAGCC
>NW_017729022.1:67734467-67734673 GCF_001723915.1 Gavialis gangeticus
CTGAGTTTGGTGGGGGGAGAAACTGCAGCTCTCCCCCTTGCTCCCCTTCGTGCAAGCTGGCCCGTGTGGCCACCTGCCTTTCCACCCCACTTCATAATGCGTTCCTTCGTATGTAAACTGGAACCTCTAAGTGTGCTGTACGCCGCGGGTTAGTTTTCTGGATGCTATATAAATGTGTTTGTGTGTGTAGATAATATATTGAGAAG
>NW_017729022.1:67734693-67743974 GCF_001723915.1 Gavialis gangeticus
CTACATTCCTATATATAGAATAGATCCTAGGCTACTACTAACCCTATCCAATATAAGCATAAACTAATATGAAAAGTAGTTATAAAATAAAAGCATCAAGTTCCCAGAAATCCCTGTTGCTAGAGTTGCAAGCAGGGAATCTGTTGAAGATCAGGGCTTCCAGCCGTCGTGGTCTGATGCAGAGGTGCTGGAGAACACCAGCAGCTCAGCAACTGACCCCAAGGCAGAAAGCAGGGGAGCTGAAAAACTGCTGCCTTTTCTGCATTTTCTCTGGCCCTCCCCCAGAACACTGGGGTTGGAAGGGACCTCGGAGAATGCTGACAGGTCACTGGCCAGCCACACGTCAGTCATGAAAGCACTCCTTCCCTCTCTCCCCCTCCCTCCCCTTACTTTCCTTCTTTTTTCCCCCCACAGGGATCCAGTATAGGCAAGTCGAATATTCGACCCCTGTCGAATATTCGACCCGCGCTGTTAATATTCAACTTCTGGTTTTCGATTCGACAGCTATTCGACCAGCTGCTATTTGACTCGACTTTCACTTTTCAAGGTCAGATACGTCGAATATTTGTCAAATCGAATATTAAGTCGAAGCTTTGCACAGCCCTAGGAACCAGGGTGCCTATAGTCACAATCTGGGTCCTAGTTTTTCCTGTTGCTCTTGTAGGGGAAATAACTTCCTTTATCCCTCTACCTAGTGAAAACAACTTACTGCTCCACAGCACATTAACCAAGGCTCTAGCCCCCTGCATAGAATAGGGAATAGCAGCCCCATGACAGCAGCTCTCCAGAACACTAATTGTGACATAAGCAGGATCACAACTGTGCCTTTAATTTGAATAGCAAGGGATTTTTTTCCAAAGGAGAAGGCAGGTGGCATGGTAGAGGTGAGATTGTCATGTGGATGGTATGTGTATTTTTCTTCTGAAGTTATTTAATGGTTTGTGTTAGTTATGGGGTGGGAGCTCATGACAGGGTACACTGTAATGGTACAGATGATAAAGAAAGGTATGATTGATGTATTGCACAGAGATCTTTTCCATATTATACTCTATTTTGTTACATATAGTAAGACTATGAAGGCCAGCTGCAATATCAAACCTGTGTAAAATGTACACAGAAAGTGTTAATAGGAGCATATTTTACAGTACATTGGACCCGAAAAGGATGTAGGGAGCAGTAACGTAACTGCTGGAAAACTAGGCAAATCAACAGCTAAAATTAATGGGATTTCTCACTACACTTCCAAGCATGAGGTTGTATATGACACCAAATGGAATAAGCACTGTAATTCTTTCTGATGCTAGCAGTGTGTGACAGTAACAATTTCAAGTGTACTTCACTGTACCCCTTTTATTTTCAGCCTTAGACTACCCGCAGACAAAGATACCCAATTTACCAAATTATCGCAAACTATCAAAGAGCAGTGAGGTGATCGAGGTCTACAAAGGTACTAGGTTAAGGCCCCCAAACTCACTTCACTCATAGCCCAAAAATGTGCTGCCTCGGTTCCTACACCAGTTTCCTGCCTTTGTTTCCTGTTTTCCTCTCTCATGTCAGAATTTCCCTTAAAAAAAATCTCACTGTGTCTTTATACCTCACATGCCTGCCTGTCAACATGTGATTTTTAAGCCCTTGTTTACAGACATTAATCCTCTTTCAAAGGTTTTACTTTTTAATTTGTTATTTCCCTGGGTTTGGCCATGTGACAGGAAGCTGTTGTGATACCTCACAGTGGTTACATCTTGAAAATGTTTCACCCCCTCCACATACTCCCACAGGCACACAAGAACAGATGTACTCCTTCTTTTCCTTTCCCGGTTACAGTTTGTTATCAGCTTTGCTTCATTAGGGGGATGTAGCAGTCTGTTGGAGCCAGAGACTACAGCCTAGCTTTGGGCAGTAACACGAAGTACAGGCTGCTCAGGAGGACTGGGCCAGCCGAGGGAGCTAGTTAGCGGCTACAAGAAGTTAAAAGGCTTGCGGGGAGGGAAAGCCAAAGGGGAGTCAGACAGATAGAAGGTGAGAGACAGAGTGGCCTGGCCAGTGGCTACAATACCGCACCAGGGACTCTCAGGCTCTGAGGAAAGACCCAGGGGCTGCAAGACTGGGAACAGCCGCACTACAACAGACAGTTGAGTCATAGCCAGCCCAAGAGGAAAGACTGCAAAAAGGAAGGAGCAGCAGTAGCTGGAGGTACCTTCTCAGGGGCTGAAGAGGACTCAGACCTGTGAGTTAACCCTTTATGGACTGTGTTTATATTAGTATTTGAGGACTGATTGATGTAGGAGGAAGCCTGTGGGACATGCATGCCCTGGGAATAAAGGACTATATTGTACTTAAAGACTTTGTGCACTAAGCAATAACCCTGACCCCACAACAAGGTGGGGAAAAAAGGCTCTGTGCCATTGGGTCTGTTGCTGAACAAGTTGTCTCAAGTGGCAGACTGTTCCAGTGGGTTGAATCCTTTATTGCAGTATCACCACTCTTGCTTGAGCTTAAAGATCCACATATGCAGCAACCTAACCTAATGCAATTCTAGAAATAAAACAAATACATACATGTCCTGAAAATTCCATTTTGTTTTCTTGATGTTACCAATACAGATGGAAGGTGATGGCTGAAATGCTGGGTGTTGATGCTTGACAGGTCTGAGAAGTGAAATCTTTTCTTTATTTCCAGAACCAGCACAGCACTTCTGGAAAAATGCAAGATCCAAATATATATATTTTTATTTTTTACACCTTTCAACATACAGGGGCACTTGGCTATAGTCAGATTTCAGTTCGATTCCCGGTGGAACTGGACCCTTGGCTCTAAATACCACAGCTATACCTGAGGAGGGGCTGTTTGTGTCCAAAAGCTTGTCTAACTTCTCTCCCAGCTATACAGTTGGTACAGTAAAAGACATCACAAAAGAACCCTTGCCTATCTCAGGAAATTCAGAGGTAACTACAGACTAGTTCCCATTTCTGTAAAAGCAGCTAAGTCAAACTGCAGAGGCAAATGCCTTCTGAATTTTGTGGAAGCTGGATCTAGAATCACCTCTGCAGTGCTCATTCCATTATTTCATGTAACTGCTGTGATGCACTGCCAAAGCTATCACAAATGACTTCCTTAAAAAATTCCCTTTCAGCTAATGAACACACATGACATTTCTTGTGTAAAATCCTCCTCACAGCCTGTCCCTCACATCCATCCACTTCATATTTTACTTCCTTCTAATCTAAAGAATGTGGTCAGTTCTATATGCTTCTGCTTATTTGTCGGAGGAAGACTTGCCCCACATGATGCATGGGAAGTAACAGGGAACCTATTGGTCCCTACAGCTTTCTGCAGCAGATGTGCATAATCCTACTCTATCTTCAGGCTTTTCTAGGCCAGGATAACTTCTGCCAGTGGAACTTCATGGGTCTAGGTACATTAGTGCAGTCCCACCTCCCCCCACCCAACAGAGAAGCACTGACCTGGGTAAGGCCAGTTTTATACTGATGATACATATCCACACTGATGTATTAGGGCAGCAACATCAGTGTAGATGCACCAGAGCAACCTCCTCCCTCTCTGCCCAGAACAGGCAGAGGTTTAGGAACTGGTTTGCATTTATCTACATAGCCTTATTTTTCCAGGATATTTTTGGAAGGGAAGGGTCTAAAGCTACAGACATTCTCCTCTTTCAGGGCCCAAAGTTCACATAGGTTCCTCTGTGTTTGTAGCATGCAGTTAGCATGGTTGCTAGTAAAAAATATTTCAATGTACAAACAACAAACAAAGACAAGCCAAATAAGATGATCTTTACTGTGTGCTGAATGGAGCTGTGCTTTCTCTTTGAAGTTAAGCCAGTAAGCCCTACCTGTGTGCATCTACTCTACTCTCAGAGCATGTGAGATTTGCATTCCCTTTTAAGGGTTAGTTTTTTTCCACCTTCCCTTGGAAATTTCTGAGTGGAGGTTTATTTCTGAAGCTTACATCACTGCCAAACTGGAACAGAGTTTTTCAATCTATCTGACCCTCAGGCCAGGCTCTGGTGGAGGCTGTATGGCTCAAGAGGGCCAGGTGAGCAGTTCGACTTTCCAGCTGGTAGTATGTAATTGGGCATTACCTAATTAGAACAGTTCAGGACAAATCCTAGTGACACAATGCATGACAGTTAAGCATTAATCATTGCCTGCCCACAATATAAATGCAACAGAGCCGCTTTCACTCCCAGCCCTACCCTGCAGTCCTTGTATATGCAAACCTCATTAGATTGTTGTGGGAGTGTTGCTCATAGTAAGCTTCAGGATTAAGCCTGTGGATTTGGAACCTAAGGCACTGTAACTAGCACCTCACTTCCTTCCTCACCAGTAGCTGTCAACTTGGCTCTTTATAAGAGCATTTTCAAGTGCTAAAATTGGGCAAATGTAGTACATTGCCAGTGCAATCTAATGTGACGGCTGTGTTTTAATTGGCCCTAATAGCCAATGGCCTGAATTTATATGGGAGTGAATATGATGTGGAGGCTGATTCAGGACAAGGCAGTCTTCCCTAATGCTAAGGAAAGGTAGTCCAGTAATTCCTTAGGAAAGGTAAGGGCCTGGTTCAGAGCTTGCTGAGTCAATACGGGCTGACTTCAATGGGATTTGGGTCAGGCTCTTAACAACCACTATGTTAAAAAGGAATGTGTGGTCTGCTGTGTGAAATATATTTGTGCTTTAATGTTTGCAGCAAACTTGGGAGCCCCCTCGGAGCAATGCCCTCATCCTTAACTCGCTACAAATTGTAAGTATTGCTGTCACTCTGGGCTGGTTTTACAATCTCAAGGGCTCAGCCCTGTGACCTCTCAGTGGATGATAGCCTATTGATTTCAGCTCAAGATTGGTGCAGAGGAGCATCCTCTTGGAGAATTGCTTGATGTCATCTGTCCTCTAGACTGTCATTGGAGGGGAATGGGCTTGGCTCTAACAGGTATTTCCCATCTGTAACTTCTCTGATAGTATGCTGTTACTGGACACCCTTCCTGTTGTCTAACAGAGTGGGTGAGATACATCATCCATATATTTCCCAAGTATTTTTCATGAATTTCCTCTTACTGGAAGTCTTTGAGATGTATAGCTAGAAAGCACTGCATAAAAGCTAGGTATCGATACAATCTAATAACTACTGTTTTTCATTAATCTGCATTAATCTTCACGCTTTGCTCACTCTCTCATTCTTTGCCAGTACAAAATGAGTTGCTAATGGGACACTCCAGAGGGCACTTTGTTTTGTAGGAAGACTGGGGCCAGGTCCTCAGGTAGTATAATTGGCACATGACCAGAATAGGGTTCAAACTTGTGCCTCTAAAGCCACAGGAAGATAGCTAAATGGCTCTGCCATAGCACTCATGACTGGGTAAGTCTACGTGTTCATTAATGCTCTGTATTTACAGCACATTAACTTTAGTACCTGTAATTACAGGTACTAACAGTGCACTGTAAGCTGCACTACCGTGCAGCAGTGCCACTGTGCAGTAGCACCGACACACACTTTTGTGACACTAATGCGCAGTAGACTTATTCTACTGTGCATTAGTACAGTATTTGCCTGCCATGCTAATGCACATTAGAATTAGTCTACTGTGCCTTCAGCATCTCATATAAATGTACCCACTGAAGGCAACAGGATGAGGTCAAAGGCCGCCCTTAGCTGTAAATGGGCACCTGGTCATTCAGACTGGAGAATCAAAAGTAGCTGAATACGATACTGACCATATCACTTTCTTGCATGTTGTTGGCTATAGGCATTGTTGTTGCTTTAACCCTTAGGGCCACAAGAGGTCAAATCGCTCTTGACTTCACTGGAGACTACACTAATCAGACCACCAAGAATCTAGCTCATTCATTTTTTGTGTGTGTCCTTTCTCCTCCCCATATTTCCTGGCAACACAAGTTTTCAGAGAAGGGGAGAAAAAGGAGTTATTTTTAAAGCATATGTTCCCTGTTCACTTGTGCCAATGAAATAAACCAGCTTTGATTGCTTTACTATCTAAACAGTACTTTCCCTATAGTGCCTTCTGTTTTTCTTTGGCCATTTATTGACACTGAGTAATATAACATGAAAGGAATACAGATGGGCTTGTACTGAAGGAATCAGTTAAATACCTATTAGAGAATTAAAAGCATCCCATGGCCAGGATTATACAACTTTAAATGGTGATATTATCACAGAGCAAACAGGTTTGTAATTTTAATGGGAAGAGGAGAAAGGATTTCAAACTTTTCCCCCCATGTTTGATAGAAAGATTAGAGTGAATCCATTTGGTGTGCATAAGTTTGGTAGAGCTGTTGAGCCATTTGCCCAGGGATATCCACCTTGTGTTTCTTGTAAATAGTAATTGCTTCACACAGAGGGAATTCTTCTGGTCAACGCTTTTATTAAAGTTTAATTCCCAATGTGACAAGTAGGCTTATCCCCTGTTTTCAATGTCTGATAATGATGCACTTTAGAAGCTTTGAAAAAACCTTTGTCTAGACAGAAACAGCTTAGGAGAAGTTTTGAAATGTAGCATTTACTTGAAACCTTTGTTGACATTGTTACATCTAGGAATCAGGGATGCAGTTCGGGAAATCTTCAGCTGTTTTGTACTTTCTCAGGCTAAAACAAGACAAGATGCTTGTACAAGATCAGTGACTTAGAAAACAATGCCTTCTCTCCTGTGAGTGGTTCAGTCCCTGGCAGAATTTTTTCCAGTTCAGTGTTGCTATGGAAGGAATTTCATTCCCAGTCAGTAATTCATTTCTAGCCTTCATAAATAATAGTAATAATCTACAGATGTATATTCCATTCTAACACTGTAATCTTCTGTGCCTGGTATTGGATCAGGCTATTTTATAAGGATCCTTCACAATTGTTAAAGAGACTATTATGCAACCTGAAAACAATGATAACAAACATTTCCACAGACTTATTGTAAGGTTTGTTTTTAATAAGTCCACTTGACTTGAGTCCCAGGGGATCTTTTATGTGGTGTAATTTAGCAAAATCAGATTTTGATTCTGAATATAGAATATCAAAGATTTATAGATAATAAAATGGAGCCATGTAATAATGCAAGGAGCCATACAAAGTCTAACTTGGGGACAGGAGGAGAGTTGAGGGGTGGATAATTAGCCACCTGAAAGGTGGCAGGGCCATGCCACTATCTTTTTTCTTTGACCAGAAGACTTAGCTGGTCATAGTAATGGCCTGCTGCACATTTTATATATGCCTGGAAAACCTTTATGATGTCCCTATTATAGGTCAGTGCCTTTGTGGCACAATCTGAGATGAAAATCTATCTAGGCTTCTATTCATTACCTTCAGCCTGGGAGGTAACATTGTCATTATGACTGTGTTTGATTAGTGGTTTAGTTTGATTTGACATTTAATAATAATTATATGTATGCAAAATGCTTTTAATCTTCAAAGTGCTTTTACAAGCAATTATGTCTTGCAGAATTCATGCACAGTAATGTAAGTGAATGCACAGTATTCATACAGGATGAAGATTTAACCCCTGCCTTGAGTGAGAAACTCAAACCTGTCTTAACAATAGATTTGCAATGAATACTTCCATAATCACATTCCCCATGGTACAATACCATAGAAGCTTGATGTAGAGAGGTTAAGTTTCTCTTGTCAGAGGCCACAATGGAAATCCATACCAGTGAGGAATAGAAACTAGGTAAGTCATCCCAGTCTTGTATTGGGACCATTGCCTTGCTCTTTTTACTCTCTGTGAGAATTAGGAAAACAAATGCACCAAAAAAGATGCTGTTGAACTCTGGAAGTATCATCCCTTCTTCAAGAGAGAAGTGTCCAATAAGTAGGAGACATGATCTGGGTTCCAGAAAGACTCCTGCTCTAGAAAGTGAATACAAGTGGGTTATAAGAAATGGGGACTAAGTCTGTAGAATTCACAATTGTTTCCAATAGTGTTGCTCTAGTATTGCTGCTTCTGAGTTAATTCCTAGCAAATAATTTAGATGACAGACAGCCTCCTATCTTGTTTTTAAATTCTCTCTGGGCATGTCTACACAGGCACCATTACTGTGCAGTAACTTAGGTGCCATAACTGAAAATAACTGCACAGTATGGGTATGCATCTACATGTGCACGCCCATACTGTGCAATAACTGTGGTAACTTATGCTGGCTTGGGAGGTAGCATGATGCAGGTAGCAAATTTACTCCTGGGCAGTTACTGCACAGTAAAGCATGTGTAGACATCTTACTGCACTGTAACCCTGTTTGTATGGACTGACTTGGGAGTAACTTTACTCCCAAGTTGATACACACAGTGTTACTGTGCTGTAACACCTACATGTGTAGACAGTGGTTTAAAAACCGCTTATTGTGTAGTAAGTTACTGCACAGTAAATGCACATGTAAACATACCCTCTGAGAAGGTCACTATTACCCAAATATGTTCATTTAAATTATTTGCTGAATAATTTAATGGTAACTAAATTAACTAGAAATTGTATAGAAATGTAATTACTAATCATGGGTTCAGATTCTTAAAGGTATTAGACACCTAATACTATTGGAATCAAAAGAAGTTAGGCATTTAATAGTTGTGAGGATCTGGGACTTATTGTCTAAATTTTCTGTGATTAAATATATAGATAAAACACATAGAACTCAAAATCTAAATTACATTTGCTTTCTGACTGGATGCATATCATACTCTTCTTTCCATTCCCTAACTGATTCTTATTAATTTTATATTGCAAATAGTCATATTTATTACTTCAGTTTTGAATATATAATTCTGTATTCTTCCTTGAAAATTGCTGTCTATAGGAGCATTCCTGCTACTAAACTCATTCACTAATTTCCAGGAAGAGCACAGATGAACACAGCCAAGAGTTAGGTCATTTTTTATTTGAGTTAATATTCATAGACATGTTTTGAGGTTCATGACCAGCTCTATTTTTTTTGTTCATTTTTGTACATGAACATCTTCAGGACTTCAGTCAAGATATCATGAAAGCAAGATAGAGAGAATCATTCAATCAAAGTCAGACTAGAAGGGAGATTTTGAAAATGTAAAGGAAGGAGCAGACTTTATATGTGTGTGTGTGTGTGTGTGTGTGTGTGTGTGTGTGTGTGTGTATATATTTTGGCATTCTTTTAAAGTGATGTAGGTAGATCACAGGGGATGGGAGAATAAAATAATACATCTTGCCCTTATTTAGCAAAGCACTTATGTGTTTAAAATTAAGCATATCCTTAAGTGTTTTGCTGAATCGGAGCCTTGGAGAGTAGTGAATGAAGAAAAGA
>NW_017729022.1:67748974-67765426 GCF_001723915.1 Gavialis gangeticus
TCATTTAAGTACTTCTATAGGAGACAAATTTGTAATAGAAATTTACCATAAATGTGTAACAATGAGGATCATTTGACTGTTGGAAGGAATGATCCAGGGAAGGGAAATCTATACATCTCTTGAAGCCTTCAAACTGAGACAAAATGTCTTCCTGGGATATATGCTTTGGTTACATACACACAACCTCTATGAACGTGGCCACTAGAGATAAACCCAGAGTGGCCTCACTAACAAAATTCAAGTCTGGAGCATGACACTTTCTGTGACTGGATGAGATATGGGGGAAAAATGATCACTTTTTTAAAAGTGGAAATGGTTCAAATTAAAACTACCTACCATAAGGTGATTATTTTAGTGGAGTTAGTTCCTTTTAGAAGCAATAGTTGTAAGCATACGTTAAAATGCCTATGTTTTCACCTCTGACCATCAAAGAGGTGTCACAATCAATAGATCTGCAAATGTAATTTGTATAAATGGAGATGTGCAGGTTGACAGCTCATCTATAATTTCACCCCAGCACTTTATTTTTCTATGTAGAATTTTACAGAACTTTATTTTGCATTTACCAGTATTGCTAATATTGGTTACAATGGACATTTCAGACTCTTTTGCTGAAAACGGTTATTTAAAACAAGCCCCATATGCTTTCACATTTTTCCAGCTCCAAAAAATGCTTAATATGAATTATCTACTTGCATTTAAAAAGGCAGTGCCAAATAGTCTCACACCCAAAGATTGGTTCTAGTTTTTAAAACTTTTCCAGAAACTTCATCTTAATAGAAATGGTTTTGTGAATTAAACATTTTCAGTGAAACATTTTAATCTAAAATTGACCTTTCACTTAGTTATATTATTTGTAAACCAAATCTTGCATCAATTTAGCAGTGCATGAAAACTAGGCAAGAAACCAACTAATAGGGTGGGAGAAAAAACTCTGAAACTGATCTATTTTCATTGTCCCACTGAGTGAAATACAAAATGTTAACAAACAGCTTAAAAGATGAAGAGCGTTTAGATTTTAAAAGCTGTTTCAGTTTCAGTGATCTAACCCATGATCAGTAACACCACAGGCAATTGCAGTGGAGTCATTTCCTTACAGCCTGTATGTTATATGCAATGCAACAATACCGAAAAGTCCTCCCAGAGAATGAGGATACCTTTATTTTCCCTGTCTGCTTCTTTTTTTCCCGGGATATATTTTGACCATTTTGAAAAACCATGCAGCTTGAGATAGTGACAGAGTTTTTGATTAGTCTTGAAAGTGTCTACTTCCAAAGATGATGGTTCCTAGCTGCAAGTCTCCTCAAACTCACTGTATGGAGATGAAGCTAAAGAAGTTTTAGACTCTCCATCACTGTTGCATTCCCTTCTTAAACCAGCACTGGAAGTATCCATCGTTGTCTTAGTAGAGAGAATTTCTTTGGTGTTGGTCCCTAAAGGCTGACAATCCAACAAACTCTGAAGATGTTTAATGTAACTTATTGCAGCTCTTAGGGTCTCCACTTTGCTGAGGCGCTTGTCAGCAAGCTCCTTGGGAAGATGGTCTCGGAGGCGTGCGTACCCCTCATTCACACAGCGCACCCTTTGCCTCTCTCTCTCATTCCTCTTTCGAATGAAGGCAGGCTCAAAAGAATAATCATAGACTCCTACATATCCAGGGAATGGCATGTAGGAAAATCTACCTGCATGGCTGCAATAGGCTTGGTCCCAATATGTTGGACTGAAATGGAAGGGAACGCCAAATGGTTCTCTTACTGGTAACCCATGTGGAGTTACATGGCTGCTACCCATGGCCAGAGCTCCAGAGAGTGACATTCTGTTCAGTAGTCCATCATCTTTGTTACTATCCATTTTCACTAGTGCAATATCAGTTCCCAGATTTGGCTTCCAAGCTTGTATTAATCCATGTGTGGAAGAAACAGTTGTATTGGTGTTTGTCTTCTGTCCCACAGCCTATTTCTATTTTTTTTTATTTTTTTTATTTTTTGTAGCTTAAACTTCTATCCAGATTTCAGTGCAAAACTAATGATCCATGAAGTCCACTGTATGCCTGAGAATCAGCTCTAAGTCTGGGTCTTTTATAGATGCAGAATGCCATCTAATTTATAGACAGGTCTTGAGGATCATCAATCCACACTTTTTTTTTTAAACCCAGCTTTTCCCTCTGATCTTCATATTTCAAAAGATAATAAGAGGGTTCCTGTATTCCTTTTCTCCTAGCTTGAAAGTGTGACCAGAGAATTAACACCAAACATAAAAAATCTTCTAGGCTCTAAACGCTTCTCATGTATTGTAATCCACGGCATCTTTTGATATAATTGTCTCCAAAAGATGGGTAATTTACGAAGTTTACAGGGATCTTCAAAGTATTGGCAGAACTCCTCCCTCTCAGGAACCAAGGATCTCCTGTCATCTGAAAAACTAGCCAAAGGCTTTTCCTCCTGAAATCCGAAATGCAAGTGCAGCCTTTGTTGTTTCTGCTGCTTGGGTCTAGCTGAAATGGCTCTCAATCAGTTTGCAAAACTTGCATGGTATCTTTCCAGCTTTCTTGAGATCATCCAAGGGAAGAGTGCTCTCTTGTGGTTGAAAGCATGTCAGATTGAAAAATAGGACGAGAAATCTGTGTTTTATAGGGGGGGGTTCTTCAGTTGCAAGGGGAGACCTTTTCAGGAAGTTAAGAGGAGAGCTAGTACAATGCACTGAAAATGCATTATTGCGAAACACACATACACACTTTTGCAATTACATGGTACTTGACTTGATGCTACCCTGTGTTATAGCCCCTGCTCTAGTTGGACAGCTGAGGATTCCTTTGATACTTGTGAGTTCTGTGCCTCCTCTGACTGCCAACAGGATGCTCTTACTGCCTGAGGGACAAATAAACCCTACCTCCCACTTTTCCATATGATGGCCTGTTCCAGGGATTTCTTCTGCAGTATCATGGGGGTTTTATCTTATCAATCAGTGTGTTCTATACGTACAAACTTTTTGGAGACATATGTCTAATTTACAGGATTTGCCCCATTTGCCAGGAATGAGCAAATTTGGTGAGGTGAGCACCCAGTGTAGTGAGCAGCAGTGTGGGACATAAAGTGAAAAGTTGAATGATTGTGTAGATACTGTCACAAATGTTCAGTGGCTCAAAGTGCAAGCTAGCATCCCGTACTCAGTGTCTTCATGATAAACTCTCCCAGAAGAGTAAGTTCCTAAGCAAATTTCTCAGAGTGGCGGCTGTTTATGTCATGGGTGAATTAAAAAAGGTCATAATGACATCAGCATGCCTTTAAAAAAAAGTGTGCTCTTGGATTTATTTTATATGCCTAACGTGCACTAAAAAATTATACTAGTCCTTTCTAGCCTCAAAGGGCATGCCTCCAGCCTCTGGCCATACTAGGGAACATTGCCCTCTTTATCTCATACCTGCTTTGTGAGTGGCAAATACTGAAAAAAATGTAATGTGGCCGCTATTTGGTATACACCCAGGGTGCACACAGTGCTGCATCTAGGCTCAGGTGTTCTCACTGGTGTACACCCAGAGCTACTCTAACAGTGGCTATGCTCCATTTTGAGAGGATTTGATGGAAACAAGTGTGCAGGGCATGCTTTGACTGCAGTGTTTCCTAGCATAATCGGAGAAGGTATAAGCATGCCCAAAATGTCAGAACACAGTGGGTCACAATGGACTACTCTACAATTAAAGTTTATGTAGCATTTATTATCATGAAAATAGGGAGAGGGTCTTCCTTGTATTTAGACCTCACTCTGTAGCTTTGCAACACTTTCACTACAGTGTTGTGCTAGACCAGGAAATGAAACTCTGTCTAGAAACAAGTGGGATGCTGACTCACCTGTTTTCATTGTCCAGCTCAAAAAAGTAAGCACCATAAGTAGAGAAGTAAATTCGATTTTTTTAAAGCTATGTGACTTTTTTTTTAATTGACTGTGGGCATAAGGAAATAAAAGAATGCCTTTCAGCTGTTAAAATTCTAGATGTTCTTTGAGTTCTCCAAAACCTTTCCTAATGCCTCACCATGTTCAAAGGCCAGAATTATATTTCAGTTCGGTAACAAATGCCTTTCTCAACTACCAGGCTTTTTTCCAATGTTTACTGTAAACGCAGCGCACCTGCAGTTTCCAGTGCAGGAATCCCACCTGTGTTAAAGGGATGCTCTGTTGCCCTAATGTAAATCTAGCTTCTTAATTCTTGAAAAAAAAAAAGAAAATTCTCACAAGAGAACACAAACATTGATTTGAAGGATTAGAAGAGCTGGTTTCATATCATGCAGAGTCAATAGGGCTGTGATTGAATTGCTTCAGCAACATGAGATAAATGAGACCGTACCACTCGGTTTTGTTGAATGCATTATTGTGTTGACAAGCTAATATAATTCTCCTAGAGTGCAAATATTCTTTGTACAGAGAGCCAGCACATGGTCTGTTCACCATGAATCCCATCTGAGCTCTATTTTGAGATTTTAAGTGGGACTACAGTGCTTTATGTCATGACCCCCTTTGCGCTGAGCAGATCCTAGTCATTTATCTACAAAAGCAGGTCCACTGAAATAAAATGAACAGGATTTGGCTCATCATAAAATAAGGTTAAAATTCATAAGAACTTTCATCTTAAATTCAAAATGTGATTAAGATCACAGGGGGATTGGATCCAAGAAAAAAATGCTCCTTCAGGGTCTTTCGTTTTGAACACTTTGATCTCCTTTCTTGAGTTCCCTCAAATTCCTCTTCTTGTTGCCTTCCCCCTACAAGAGGCTTTGCTCTCCTTACACAGTCCTTTTCAACCTGGCTAGAATTTTAGGATCTAATTTGGCTCTTGCCTTGTGTGAAACCAGGAGTTGCTCCATGGTAGTAATGTGGCTGTGAGAAGAGTGACTATCTCTCTTCATCAAGACCTCTTAGGCCCCTGGAAATAGGTCTCAATGTTTAGGGATCTTTTCTTAATCTGCCTCTACTTAAAGTCAATCTTTCCTTTCTTTTCCTCATGTCTTTGTGACAAGGTATTTAGCAGAATTCCCAGATTCATTGAAATTTGACAGGGCTGTGCTATGAGCTCTTCTGCTATGGCCGTGAAGATGGCCGTGAACTTGTGACCTCTGGGCTGTCAACTGTGCTCTTTAGCACCAGCCACCCCAGCCTCCTAAAATCAATCTTCTTAATTTGGAGACTTGCATTAGTATATTCCATAATTGTTCTGTCTTCCACAGTGTTGTGTGTCCATTCTTCTTTTCTTGTACTTCAGTGTTTCCTTTTAATTATCTATCTGCAACTATTAGAACATACTGCCTGCATAAATGAAAATAAAATATAAATTATTATTCCTTTCAGATACAACTTAGTCATGGTTTTAATTGTACATCACACACACAATGATTCGTACAAGCAAAATAATATAATCTTTATGGTGTGACAGCTACAAAAAAACTTGACAACACATATCATTACCTTTCTAACCTACTATCAATGCTATTCATACACTATACGGATGGGGCTAGTCTAAGCATTAGGCAAACTAGGTGGTCACCTAGTGTGCCAAAATTTGGGGGGGGCACCAAAATTATATGCAGAGCAAAATAACAGGAACATCATTCTAAATAACAGCCCTGGCTAGCTGTTATAACTGTGTTAGGGTTAATGAAAAGTGTGAAACAATCAATATATTTTGTTTTTGTTTTTATGGTTTTATTGTTCATTTCGAATATCAAATAAGTACATGTAAAAGTTCATTCTAGACTTCTTATTTTCCTCTATATTGGAAGTGGTGGGGGAACTGAGGTACACAGTTCGCATAGGGCGCCAATTACCCCTGGTCCGGCCCTGTATATGGAATAAGATATATTGACTAGTGTTATTCTTGTGTCAACCCTTGAATTACACAGTGGCAGATTCACAGCAATGACTTTCTTCTGACAAAGATTCTCTTTGGATCTTGTCGGGAATTAGCCTTATTGATGAAAATACTGGTGTAGAAATACAGGATCCAGTTAAATGCATACAATTCTACCTATCTATTCCCAGCTGATAACATAAAACTTTTTTTTTTACTTGCAATGCTAGAACACAGGAAGGAGAAGAAAATGATTAAGGAATAAACAAAATAAAAAATAAAAAAAATTATGCATATGGGAAACTTCTTAGTTTGTCTCTGTCATTGAAATGTATTATTATTGTGATGGTAATTTTTTTTTCTTTAAATGTGGAGTCTTTCCAGTTTAACAGCTAAAAAATAGGAGATGGCTCTAATCCATCTAGGTTCTTGTATTGTCTCCAAATAATGGAATAAGTGCAGTGGTCTTTGCATAACCCCTATCTCATGCAGTTCTATTTGTGATACTAAAAGCTATTAGTACTTCTACACACACATCTGTCTCCTATCCTTTCTTTCTGCTGGGACAATTCCACCAACTTTCCAACTGAAGGAAGGCTTCTTTCAGCACCCAGCAGCTGATGGAAGGTGCATATAGTAATTGTACCTTCGTAGGGTCTACTCCATATCCCACCAGCACAGCTGATGAATTGAAGCCATGTGGATTTGGTAGAAGCTACACGGAGTTGCCAGAGGCTGCAGAGGTGTATGCACATTTTTTGTTCCTTTTCAGAGGCAGTTGCTATCTGTTATAAACTTCTAGCAGAATCCTCCAGTACAGTTAAGGTCTAAGATTTCAGGACATTTCCAGTATCTAATGATAAAAGATAGCTCTGTGACTTGCTACAAAGCCAGCAGGTACTGTAGGGGGATGACAAGACACTAAGTTTCCAGTAAACACAGTGCACTTGTGCTATTAATTCACATTGGCAGCATATATTGCTACCTTTCCAACCTTCTGTCAATGCTATTCACACTGTTTATGCAATAAATTGGAATATAATAGTTTTCTTGCATAAACCTGGTAAAGGCTGTCATTACAGAAATCATGGCTTTGCTTTGGGAATAAATGCTCCTAAGGAGTTGTAGATGCTTGTGGTATTGGAGAATTTTCTTCTCCTTCATATATTACATCTCCTCAGGCATTCAGGGTGCAGACTGAAGTTACATTTGTTGTGTGATCTGCTCCCTGGAAGGGCTCTAGCTCCATGCCATAACACACGTGAATGGCTGCAGAGCACTTTAAAGTGACTGATCTCCTGACAAATTCACCTTCATCAAATGAGAGATCAGATGAAGGCACTCCGTTTTGGAGCACCTTAGGTAACTTGTGTTTCCCTAGAGTCAATCCATTGTGCAATTCAGCCCAGCCCCACCTCTGGGGCTGTCTCCAGGAAGGGAGAGGGAAGGGGAACTGAGTTGTGTGCTGGGGTTTGCCTGGCCTGAGCTGGAGGTGGGGGCGTGGATTGGATCCTCTGTGCCTTGCAGTGCCCACCCCCACCAGCCTGCTCACTCCCCCTCCCTTCTTGCAGACAGCACCAGAGTTGGGAGAGGGGGCAACGGTGGGGGAGAGGGTTGTCTACTCCACTGCAGGCAGGCTCCCTGGGCTCAATTCCCACCACCCCCCTCCTCACCCAACAGGTGAACATCTGTTATGTATTGGGCGGGTGGCTCTAGTCAAAACACCATGAGTTAGAGTGGGGGCCTGCACATCTACCATTTCCCCCAGTGTGCACCCCTCTACAGACACAAGTGATGCTTTTTCATTAAGTGACACTTATTACTGACTTGACTAGCTTTGATATGAATATATAATAGTGTAAATTGATATTTAAAGGTCATTTTTAAGAGGGGAAGTGATATGTTTCTATAACACAACTTATAGGGAGGGATAATGGGATAAGGAGAATTTTGTGTGATTTCCATACTGGTTCTAATACAGCTTCATTTCTGAAACAACCAAAAATTGTTATTCTCTGATTGCTTTAAGAGGTAGCTGTGGAGCTCGAGACTGATAGGGTCTGTGGATCAACCTACAAAGCAATGTTCACAAGGTTGGGGCACACGTGAGCATCTCTAACTGGGTGGAATGCATCATGCTGTCGTCTTGGGATGATCAACACCTTCTGCCTGAGTAGGGACATAATTTTCCACATTGTCTCAATGCTGTCACTACACATTGAGTGCCACGAGACTGTCATGTGTCACCCCATTGCACCAGAAAAGAGGGTGGCCATGGCCATCATGAAACTGGCCGCCCCCAGCAGCTTCCTCTGCTTCATTGGAAACCAGTTTGGCGTGGCTCCCTGCATGGCCAGCGTGGCTGGGTGAGGTACGCCAGCTGCAGGGCCAGGTGAAGTATGCTAGTAGCTGCAGGACATCATGGCAAACAAATTTATCTGACACCAAAACCCCAGGGAAGTTGTTGAAGGCTTCCAGGCCATGGGGTTCCCTAACTGCATGGGTGCATTGAATAGCCCACACATCTCAGTCCTATCCCTATCCCAGGAGAGCCAGTCATTCTTCAACAGGAAGGGGTTTGCCTCAGTGATCTTCCAAGCCGTGGTTGATCAGCAAGGATGCTTCACTAGCATTTATGCAAGTTGGGCAGGCAGCACTTGCAATGTGTGTCTTTTGAAATTTGTCACTGCCTGGGATGATGGAAAAAGGATTATATGAGCTCAGGCTCCCCAGTGCAGTGATCCAGGGTATTGCCATGACCCTGCTTTATCATGGCAGATGCAGTTTACTCTCTCCTGCCCTGCCTCACAAAGCCATATGGGGGACAAGTTACTGGTGCCCCCTTAGATCAGCAAGCAAATGGTGGTCGGGAGCTATTGTGCTGAATTACCTGGCTGCACACCTTCTAGCTGCTGCAGATGGAAAGGGTGCTCTGTAGGCCACCGATGGAGCAGTGCTGAATGCTAAAAAACATTCAGGAGTTACCATTTAGTGTTTCTAAAAATAAAATAAGAAAATTTGTTTCAACACTTCTGTCTGTCTCATAAGTACATTAGTACTGGGGGTGGGGGAAGGTGGTCAGGCTGCAGTGATGGTGGGGGGTCATGATTAGGTTCACAGAACTCCCCTTGTAGGGGGACAAAGGGTTTTCTCAAGGTTGTTGGCAGGAACGGTCTGGGTGCTTTTGCTGTGCGCACATACCTAGGCTTGATGGCTCCCTTCCCACCAGAGGACCCCCTGCATCATGTTAAAAGGCTGGTCATTTGTTTGCTGTAGGGGGCTGAGGATCGGGAGTGAGGGGCACCAGCATGGCTGGGGGGGCACGGCCATGCGGGTTGGGAGTGAGGGGCACCGGCAGCTGAAGTTCAGGAGTGAGGGCTGTTGGGGGGAAGGGGACTGCAGGTTGGAAATGAGGGGCACCAGCAAGGGGTTGCAGGTCAGGAGTGAGAGGCACTGGTGGGGGGGGAGGTCAGGCGGCTGAAGGTTGGGAGTGAGGAGCACTGGCAGGGCTGGGGGTGCAGGGAGATGCAGGTCAGGAGTGAGAGACCCCAGAAGGGCTGTGGGGGGCATGGGGATGTGTGTCAGGAGTGAGGGCCCTAGGAGCTGGTACCACATGGGGGCTGCAGGGCCATGGAGGGGTGCACCTGTACCCCTCCCCGTGCTGTCTCTTGGCAGGATGCAACCCCCACTTGGTGCCCAAGTGCGAGGGAGGCCAGGTCTAGCTGAGGGGCTGCACATTCTTTGTGATGGGTCATGGTCCCAGCTGGCCCATCACACAACAAAGACCCACTGTCTCTTTTCTGCAGGCCTCCAGGGGCCCAGATGCTGCTAACCAGACCCATGCTGGGGGGCGGGAGAGTAGGAGAGCCACACACAGGGGCTGTCTCGACTTGGACTCCATGCACTCTCCTCCGTCCTTCCCTCCCTCCTGCCAGCAGTTCAGCACTGCTGTGTGGCTGCCAGACACAGGGGCTCTTTCAGCATAAACCACCCAGTCCCCTGTGTGGGGATTGGGACCCCCTGTGAGTTGATGTAGGGAGAGCACCACAACACGCCAATATGTGCGGGAAGTGTTCCCAGTATGTGTGAAGACCCAACCAATATGCACAGGGAGATTTTTGTGTGCATATTATAATGCTGTGCACCATTCGAGTAAAGTAAGTGGGTTTACACATGAAATAAAGTTTACTTGATGACATAGTAAACTTAAAAATAAGGTAAGAATAAAGATAGGAATGAAAAGAATAAAAACAAAATAAATATAAAAATGTTTAAACATGTAGGTAAAAAAAAGAAAAATATGTGTAAAAAATAATGAAAATAATGAAATGACAATTATCCAAAGTAATGAAGCAGCACAACTTTCAGTGATCTGTACATATCAGGGTGCTGTGAGTTTTAGGCATCCCATGCTGTAATTTAGTATGAAGAGATCGGGGGGTGGGTTGCTATGCAGTAACCCCTGCAGTAATTTGCTGTGAATAGTGCACTGAGGATTTTTTCAGATTTCTGACTGGTCACATGTACACAGTGATGGAAAAAAATTAAAATCCACCATTTCAATTTAGGGGGCATAAAATGAAACCCTGAGGACTAAACCCCCATCACTTGTACAAGTGCTCTAAGTGTTAGATGCATCTCTGCTGAGAAAGGGAAATGACCAGATGAACATGTAGCATTATGCATTTAAAAAAAAAAAGGATTGTGCACAATTATAAATCACTCACTTAAATGTTTTCCGGTCCTTGGGAGGTTTTTTTCTTTGTAATTTGGCCAGCCAGGGCTTACCCTGTTGAGCATTTCAGATCTACTCATTTATATGAAGACTTAGACAGAGATACTGTCTGTTCAAGAAAATGGAAAATATAGGTAAAGTGGATAACATTATTCTTTTGGCCCTGAATAGGCATGCATATTTATGCAAAGCAATAAACTCAAGAACTTATTACTCTGGACTTTGCTTTAGGTGTGCCATTTGAGCATCCACCTGGGATCACAGCATGTTGAGTGGAGTGGAACAGCCCTCACTGGCAGGGGCCCAGGGAGATCAGCCTGCCAGCCTGATGCTGCTCTCCCTGGCTCAAAGTGATGCAGAGGGGCTGGCTGGGGCACGAGGATGCTTCAGTACAGGGCAGTGTCTGAATGTGTACTGCTACAGAGTGAAAAACTCCACAGCATGATAGTACTTGTATTTTAAATTACTTTATTTCGGCCTAAGAGGGGTACACATGTAGATGCACAGCATTTATTGTGCAGCTAATTTGTCTACCATGCAGTAAACATCTCGTATAGATACACCCAATGACATTGAGACTCTTTCCCTTATTTAAAAGAAACAGACCAGTTTATAGGGGCCAGCAATAATTTTGCAGTGGGGGGATCTGCTTTAATGGAGCTTAGGTCTGAGCATAGGCTGCTTCCAATGTGACCCGTGCTGTTACTGCTGCTGGAGCCAGAACTGCAGTCACCACTCCTCTGTCTGCCCCCCTCTCACTCCAAAAGCTGCTGCTTCTCGTCCCTGCCACCCAACTGTCAAAGCCCCTCAGCTCTGCAAGCTGGATAAAATGGCTCTGTGGCCCAGATGTGGCTTGAGGGCCATAGGATGCTGACCCCTGGTTTATAAGGAGTGACTATTCCAGACTATCAGAGCACTTTAGATTCAGCAAAAGATCAAAAGGTGGGAGTGCAGACGACAAAATACCCTCAAGTCCCTTCCTGCACAGACATCAAGCACTTTTGAAACTTTAATAACACCTCATTTAAGAGTCAGGCATGATCAGGTTACGAAAATGTATAACCACATTTTAGAGAATATCTAACTTAACCAGAGAACCAAGAAAACTTTTGGATTGACTTGAGCAGCACCTATGATTAATATACATGTGTTGTAAATGTTTGTGAGCCATTTGCATACATCAAAGAGTTCTAATATATGTACAGCCTGAGCCATGGTTTTTATGTGTGGTGTTCGAACTATCTGAAGTATAACATGTCTCAATGGTGTAATTAGGAAATAAGAGCCTATGATATTGGAGGTGAAACACAAAATTATTTTGCTACCTAACAGTAGTGTTTTTATTAATTATAATGGAGATCAAATAACAGGCAACTATGATTTACAGGACTATAATTCTGGAAAATTATTTTGCAATACACAAAAGTGTGCTAAGCTCCTTATAGTATAGATGAGAGAGACGCTTCCTTCCCAAGAATCACAATAACACTACAGAGCCACATTTTAATCACAAAAACCCCCAATATGAAAGTTTTGCTTTGTAATGTAAAAAAGTGATGCATTGTTGTATTTAAAAAAAACAAACAAACCCCCAAAAGTACTGTTGGGAACAACCTTGTACTGGCAGTGGAATGGACTAGACTGGGGTTTCCAAACTGTGGTACATGGTCTCGGGGGGGGGGAGGTACGTAAAAGAAAGTGTAATGGCAGATTTAATTTTCATTATAATAATAATAATTGCCATTTAAGGGGTTAAAACAGGGGTAGGCAAAATGCGGCCCGGGGGCCGGATGTGGCCCACCAGACCATTCTATCTGGCCTGCGGAGCCCCTAAAAATTTTAGAAAATTAATATTTATCTGCCCCTGGCTGCCTATCATGCGGCCATCGATGGCTTGCTAAAACTCAGTAAGTGGCCCTCCACCCAAAATAATTGCCCGCCCCTGGGTTAAAATATACAATGTAAGAGGTAAAATCTGAAGGGGAATGTGGTGAGCTGGTAAATCTGGAAGTAGGTACTCAGTAAGCAAATTTGGGAACTTGTGGTCTAGACAATGTTATCATTCTTTTCCATCTCAAACATCTATGATTTCAGCCCAAGCTTTTATTTCACATTTTTGTGTACCAGGTTTGGAGTTAGGGAGAAATTAAGTATTTCAACTCAACTACATTTCTACTCTACAATATTTTGGACTACAGTTTCTTATCTCCATTTTTGGAGAAAAGGGAATATAATTTTCCCTCAGCTAAAAGATTATGGAGAAGGATAGGAAAGTGAGAAGAATTTTCAAGGTAGGTATGCAACAGAATAACTGCTGGGTCTCAAAGAAACAGCATGGATAAAACTTGGAGTAGAAACTAAAACACCCTAGATGTTTTAATGAAATTTTTCTTACTATTTTTAGAAAGGAAGATATTTAAAATAGTCATCAGAATAAGCTTTAAGAAAACAAGAGAATCTTACATTTTTTATAAGAAATATTACAGTACATATGAGATCTTAACCTTCAAAATCTTTAAGTTTGTGCAGACATTGTTCTTTGGGTAAATGTGATTTCTTAGACTAACTAACTAGTTGGAAAAATTGTTCTTTGCAAGCTTTTGGGTACAAACACCTTTCTTCAGGCAGGGGGAGGGAGAGTCTGCAGTTTTGTGTTCTCCTGGATGTGATAGAAACTGGTATGCAAAAATACAGATCTGTGAAAATGCAAATGTGTGGCAGTGAGGATCAGAGGGGGTGGGAAATAACAGGTGTGAGACAGGTAGGTGGGGGGGAGAGGGGAAATGGTGACCCAGTGACAGAATGTAGCTGGTAAAATATAGAGAGGTCACCTGGGGTTATCAGACGGTAGGCAGGTTATAATGTGCCATAAGTTTACGCAGTAATTTTGATAATTTTAGTCTCTTTAAATAAAAATAACAACTATTGTAAACCCAACTTCATCCGCATTTTTTTCTGAATATATTGTTCAGAAAAGTAGGGAAATGAGAAGTTGGCATCAGTTTGTTGTCTGTTTTGGAAGTTGCCTTAAGACAAAAGCAGGGACAAACTTTACATATGGTGTGAGAAATGTGCACAGACAAATTAAAATTCATCCAGTCAAAAGTTCTCCCAACCCTTATGTCTTACTGGACTAGCATAGTTAAGGTATACCAGTTTCTTTAGTCAGTGGGTATATGGGTGGATCTGGGATTTTGAAAAGGGGGGTGCAGACGGTGAGGTGCATCATCACACATAAAACAACATATTTTGCTGTGGTTAAAAATAAACTAGAAGCTATACTAACGTGCTAGGGGGCTAGGGCTGTATTATTCAGTTTAAGATTGAAACAAAAACAAATATAACGTCATTGGAATGAGTCAAAAACAATCTGCAGGGCTGTGAAATAGGCAGTTCATGACCAGGAGCAGCTTACAGACAGCAGAATTACAGAACAAGGTATATAGTTTGATTGGTGGAGCATGGAGCATTAAAAAGGAGAGGGTCATTCACACTGGTGGAATGAAGGTCTAAGAAGGGATGGGTTAGATTATAAGAAGCCATGAAGTCAAGTGACTCCCTCAGCGCTGCCTGGCTAGAAAAGCTGCTGCCACTGCCAGGCAGTTGGTTTTAAACTTCGGGTGGAGCAGGAATCAAAGGGGGGTCCAAGTGCACCAGTACACCCCCCTGGATCTGCTCCTGTGACTGCACATAGAAGAGCACCATGCTTTGTGTCCTGTCCAGCCGCCTTTGACTCCCCAGCCTGAATGACCCCATACCCATTAACCACTAGTTCACTTGAGGGGGGCACCCTCTGACCATGAGTCCAGAGCAGGGTTTGAACTTGTCCCATAAGAGTTAAATGCCTTAACCCCTCTGACACTGCTCTCTGTTAAAATATAGCCTGAATGCATATTGAAGTAAAGGAAGAGTCAGGTTTAAAGGAAACTTTTGCAAATGTGAGGAAAAATATTAAAGGAATATGGAAGTGGGAAGGAATATTTGAGACATCGGTGGTCGGTCATTAAGTTGAGGTGACATGATTGGTGCATGAAATAAATCTAGTAGCTAAATTTGTTGATAAAGCTAGCATGTCAGGTGTAGTAACATGTTACTGGAAAATAGCAAATGTACTATTAGCAGCAGGATGTGAACAGAGCAAGTACAGGATAGGAACTTTGAATTCAGTCCTATGCAAGCCTTAAGAACAAGGCTGAACAAGATGCAGCCCATGGAGCTGTCTCATCCAGCCAGCAGGGCTCCTTGTGGGTCTGGAAATTTGACAGCAGGGGGAGTGGTGACAGTATTAATTCCCACAGCTCCTGGAAGGGCAGCCCTCTCCATGGACTGCCACTTTGATGGGGTGGAGAGGCTTGTGTGTACTGATGACCCTAAGAGCAACACTGTCTGGAGTCTTGCACACCTGGTAGCGTCACCCATGGCAGTAAGGTCAAAGGTGAGGTATCGGACAAAGAGCAATCCAGCATAACATAAAGACCTCAATGGTGGAGCAGGTGCATGAAGAAGGCATACTTCTCAATGGTTGCAAAGGAGGATGAAGGCTGCGGTGCAAGAGTAACCCCAGTCATCTTGGATCTTCTTGCTGCTGGATACATGTTTCTCTTCCACTGAGATTTGTGCAGTTGCCAATCTGCAATGGCCTCTTCATGTAAAGCAAGTTACATGCAGGCTTCTCCCACTTCCTTTACTTGACCTGTGGGAGTGATCATCCTCAACTGTGAGAGGCTGGTGCCACAGCTGATGATAACAATGGATTGGCAGCAATTAACACTGCCACTTCTCATCCTGCTGCCAAACTTCCAGGTCCAAGAGGAGCTCTGTGAGCCTGATCACACGGCCTTGAAGCCTTGCCCAGTGCCACTCATCTGGCCCCTCTGCAGGGCTGGAAGCAGTGGTCGCCCCTGCTCGAGAACCATTTCAGAGGGGGAGAATCATTCAAGACAGGGCCGGGACGGGAAAGTGGGATAAAACTCTGTGTGTGTGTCCACAGGTGTGCACACGTGTGGTAGGGTTGCCAACTCTGACTGAATCGATTCCAGATTTCTTTTTCCAACATGACATAATGCCATTAATTGTACTGCTCAACCCATTCACAATATCAGTCTCCCGGATTGCTTTCAATAGTCATCAGTGGCCGGGAGCCTACCATAATCGGCAGTCCAGGAGGGCTGGCAACCCTAGTGCATGGGCATCGCACACGCTTACATCATGTCAGACTGAGCTGAAAAAAGGACAAGTCCCGGAGCTCACTGCTTGCATTGTACATTCGTCATTGCAGGGAGGACTGTGGCCCTGCAAGGCGCCACATGGTCTGGCAACCCCATGTTGCTACATGCCCTGTACACATATGGGGTGGGGGCAACCCAGGCCACGGCTGCCAATGGCATGCCAAGTGGGGCAAGTTGGTCCCACACAACTCCGGGCTGCACTGTGACCGTGGTGCCTTGCATCGGGGGGCCGGGCCAGGAGAGGCTTCCCGGCAGGGCCCCTTGGTGGGACGCGGGTGCATTGCAAATGTACCCAGGGCTTCCCATCACACCAGGCTCTTTGGGTAGGCGCAGCATTGTTTATTAGACCAGCTAAATAGCTGGAGAAATGGGTCTTTGCAAGCTGTGGGGTCCAGGTATGACACAAGGCATGCATTCAAGTGGGACCGGTGCCTCCACCCGGCTGTGCGGGGGCTCCCGGCACAGGATTTGCCGCAGGAAGCCTTCAAGGCCAAGGGCAGGCGCTGGAACGGCGGCGGCGGCGGGGGGAGCGCCACTCTAGGAAGAGCGGCGGGGGGCGGCGCCGTGGCGGGAACAGCCGGGGGCGGGCGGCGCTTCCTGGACACGGAACAAAGCGGAAGCGGCGCGCGGGGCCTGGGGCTGTGCGAGCT
>NW_017729022.1:67765581-67770311 GCF_001723915.1 Gavialis gangeticus
CCGGCCCCGGCCCCGGCCCCGGCCCTGGCCCTGGCCCGATGCATCCCAGGTGAGCAAGGCGGGGCGGGGGCGCCCTGCCTGGGGCCTGCGACCCGTTACATTTAATGCGCTGGGGAGTGGTGCCACCCTGTATAGGTTTACCCATACCCAGTAAGGTTTGGGGGTGAGTCACGCCAGCAACGTAGACTGGCAGCAGGTGCTGAGGAGGGATCACGCCATTCACTGGTGCGTTGCGCCATAAATGTAGCCTGGCAGCAGGTACAGAGGAAGGATTGTACCATTCGCTGGTGCGTTGCGCTGTCCATGTAGACCATTTGCATGTGTGAAGTGATGATCATGCCACTGTCTGGTGAATAGCACTGTACATTTAGATTGGTCACAGCGAAGTACCGATTGCACCATTTGCTGGTGCATCATGGCATAAATGTCGGCCAGCTGCATGGGCAAAGCAGGGATCCCGCCATTCATTGGTGAGTGGCACCATAGATTTAGACCAGTTACAGGTGCTAAGTAACAATTACACCATTCACCGTGGGTTGCACTATAAATGTTAGACCAGTTGCATGTGTGAAGTGATGATTGTGCCATTTGCTGGTGAATAGTGCCATACATTTAAATCAGTCACGGGTGCTAAGTTACAATTGCACTATTCAGTGGCGCATCGTGGCATAAATGTAGACTGGCTGCGTGGGCAAAGCAAGGACCTCACCATTCAATGGTGAATAACACCATCGGTCGCTGGGACCTGCAGCAGTTGCCAAGTCACAGTCGTACCCTTTGCTGATGAATCGTGTCATAAATGTAAACCAGCCACAGGCACCAAGGAATGATCTCACCCACCATTCACTGGCGAGTTGCACCATGAACATAGGCTGGCCATGTGTACTGCATAATGATCATGACATTCACTGGTGAATTGTGCTGTAAATGTGCTGAGTAATTATTGCTAGACAAAGATGACTGTTCAGCTATAAAAAGAGTCAACCAGCTATTAAAGTGAGTGCATGCAAACGTGTAACAACTTTTATAGCTGGGCCCTTGGATATGTTGGTATGTTGTTTCTGTATGGATGGAGATACAGCCCTCGAAGGAGACCAGAAAGGTCTTCAGCATGGTGAACTTCTGTTGGCCACTTCTCCGAAGTAAAGCACTGTGACTGCCAGCTCATGGAATGAATTTGGTGCTAGCAACAGGTGCGAGGCAGACCAGAGCGGTCCTGTTTGTCTGTAGACTTGATTGCAATAATGAGTGATAAGAATTTGAGTTTGCTTTCCCTCCTAGCAAATAGACCTAATAGGGCAGAAGATAGTAGTGTAGAATCCATACTGAATTTATTCTTCACTGCTGTTGATCTTGACACAGCTAATATGTTAGTTGTGATGGCAGCTTTCCTTTGTGTATGATGAGAACATGAGTCTCTGAAAAACTAGATTGAGACTGCCAGCTTGTCCTCTGAAAAACATCTATGCTATGGAAATGATTTTGTCTTTATTGGCCAGCACCATTGTGGTACTAATCAAGGGGGCAAAGTCTCCAGTTCAGCAGTTTTGAGACAAAGCAAGATTTTGTGTGGCTCCATTTCCTAAACACATAAGGGACACCATCCTTGTTGAACAGAAGTCAAAATATCAATGTGGTGTTTGGTTACTAAAATAATTTGGTTATTGATAGTAGGTTGTCACCATCACTGTAGTGAAATTACTACAGTTCGCTGTTTTTGAAATGGGTATTTAGATGACAGACGCTGTGATACTTGAGAGAGTTCCCATGGGTTCATCCAAACTAGATATAGTTAAATAGACCTCCTCTTCCAAAACATAATTTGACAAGATCACAAAAGTTTGAAATAGAATATCCATGTCAGGTATTGGGATGTAATGACTATTGCTCAGCAACCTTCTTTCCTTCTTGGACAATAGCAAATAAGTTAGGGCCTTGTTTTGTTTCTGTTTTAAGCCAGTGTCTTTAATATTAATATTTTTTTTTGGTATGTGATGTGATTCGTGTGTATGAAGGGCATGGGATGTATTATCTACAAAATGTCTTCCATTTGATAGTGAGAGAACTTTCTTTTCTGTTCAGTGAGGAAGATTCTTTTGAGGCTAATGTGCCATAGTAGTCTTAAATTTTTTTTTTAAAGTATGAAACATGTATAATCCTGAGTCTGCATATAGTACTGAAGCAGGATTTAACAAACTACAAGTGACCTGGCAGGTATTTTTCCTCCTTAGAATGAATGAAATGAACCTAAGTCCTGTGGGGATGGACCAGCTGACCTCATCCTCTGTGAGCAATGCCCTGCCTGTCTCAGGAAGTCACTTGGGACTGGCTGCATCACCTACTCACAATGCCATACCAGCACCAGGTAACTGAGAGCATTGTGTTTTTTGCATTTTTCTGTGACACTTGAAAACCAAACTACTATAACATGGGACATGTTCAGAGTTGAATGTTAGCATTTGGGTTTATCTTCTTAACAGCTGGAGTCATTAGTGGATGATATGATCACACAGTTGAGCAGGTCTGTGGTTCTGTCATGTGGTGGCATAAAGCTGCAGGATGGTGGGTAACTAAACATTGCTTGCATCAAAACAAGAAAGGATGAGTTCTAGGCCCCTGGCAGACGTTACACCTAAGACATGATTAACCTGTGAACTGCACCATAAATAGTAACCCAGCCACATGTTCAGACAATTAATGATATGATGGAATGGGAAACCAGGCACAAAAGTATTCCACAAAATGTGTAATATTTTTATGGCTGGTTTCCATTATGTCTTAAATTGAATGTGTGGCAGGGTAGCTAATTGTCAATCCAGCCCTGGGAGTACACTGGAGTCAATTGGAGACTCTGGTGTGGTCCTGGTGTTGGAACTAACAATCAGCTGATGGGCAGGATCAGTAAGATGATGGAAAAAGCAGTCTAGTGGTGTCTCTGGGATAAAGCACTGTGCAGCTGTTGAGGATGTGGGGTTCCAACTAGACTTCTCCATGGCTTGTTGAGTTGGGAAATTCTCTGGCCCCAGGTCTAGTTCTACTCTGGGATGTCCCCCCTCTATTTTCCCCCAGTCCAAGTGGCATTGTAAAGCCTCCAAGCTGGCTGGAGACTGGTGCTATCCCAGGACTGGGACCAGCAATCGGCTGTGGGACTGCACAGGCTGATTGCCATGGGCACCTGATCCCCTGCATTGGCAAGTTGAAATGGTACAAATTTCAGCCCTAATGTCTATGAAATAGGATCTGATCCTCGATCCTAAAGTCAGGTGTCCCGCTACACATGGATAGACAGCATGGTAAGAGGCATGGTTGTTGGGATCTGATTCCATCATGCTATTCAAGGAACAAAATGCCAAGGAGTCTTGCACAGTTCCTGCCTAAAGGAAACTGTTTTTGTTCTAATAGTGTTCATGGCCTAGCTGTGTTTTTAATGCTGCATTCCTCTCTGTGATATGTTACTGCCTTGGTATGAGGTACATCTGAGAAACATCCTACAATAGGTAAAGCACACTTAATAATGACTTTTAATTTTAAAATGTGTGTCTTCTTGACCATAGAGAGCTACATAGATAAGTGTCCATTACAAATATAATACAGGATCAACTCGTATATGCAGCAGGAAGTATTCCAGTCTCAGTTAGACTCTCCAGATTCTAGCAGAGGTGATCCTTCCTTTGGGGTACTGCTTGCTTCAGCCAGTTGGACCTGGGGGGGAAGAGGCAGGGTGTCCCAGGGTAGAACCAGCCCTGTAATAGAAGACTTTCCCAACTCCGTGGAGTAGTCAAGTCAGAACATTGCATCTTCAGGAGCCACAGTGAGGCCAGCAGCATCACTGACTCCTGGCATTCTTTGTCTTGTGCCACAGCGAGCGCTTTCAGAAAAACTGTTGTTTACCCCAATATTGTCACGGTCCTTCCATCAGTACCCTAGCTTTCCCTGTCCTCCATGCTTCTGTCCACCTTTTATTTCTTTGTCATCCCCATTTCTTCGGTTATCTCCTCTCTTACTATCAACTAACTACTTACTAGTTTGCTTCTTCTCCTGCCCCAGGCCTATAATGGGATGAAAAACACTAACAGCAAAGAAGATAAAAAGTAGATACTTGACAATGAAATGTACAAGATTTTAAAACTTTTCTTTGTTTGCCAATTACTTAAAAATGTTAAGCAAGGTTCTGTTTAGTTGCCAACAATAAACATAATCAGAATGCTTGTATGTTAGGTTAAGTATATCATAATTAAAATTATTTTAATAACTTTACTGTATTTACTCAAATGTAAGACAGTGGTTTTCTCCCATTCAGCATGGAGAGGACGGGACACCTCTAGTCTTAGAATTGAGTATGGGCCAGGCAAGCAGCTGCTGTGGCTCCAGATGGGGCCAGGGTGGCTCATGTGCCAGGTAGGGGGTGTATGGTAGAGTATGGGGAAGAGGTGTATGGTGTGTAGGAGCATGGGGGGAAAGGTGGGAGGGAGATTTCAGGGAAAGACATGCATAGAGCAAGGGGGCTGTAGAGGAAAGGACATGTGGAGTAAAGGGAGCATGGGGGGAAAAGGCATGTGGTGTATGGGGGAACATGGGGAAAGGGGGTGCGCAGGGAAGGGACATGGGGAGGTGTGCAGTGCAGGGGGGAGCATGAGGGAAAGTGCACGGTGGTGGGGGAAGCATGGGAAGGGGTGGCAGGGGGAGCACAGGTGAAGGGACTCAAAGTACAGGGAAGGTGGCACAGGGCA
>NW_017729022.1:67775311-67777146 GCF_001723915.1 Gavialis gangeticus
GTGGTGGGGGAAGCATGGGAAGGGGTGGCAGGGGGAGCACAGGTGAAGGGACTCAAAGTACAGGGAAGGTGGCACAGGGCATGGGGGAAGCGGAGCCCAGAGAGAGAGGAAGGCAGGGAGAGGGCATGGAGAGAGAGAGAGAGAGAGAGAGAGAGAGAGAGAGAAGCGGGGGAGGGCATGTTGAGCAGCAGGGGAACTGCTATGGCTTTGGCCCTGACTCCAACTGGGGTTGAAGGCTGAAGCCAGAGCTGCCGCCACTACTCCTTGGTCCAGCCAGGTGCTCTGTGCTCCCAGGGGAGATGCAGCAAGAGCAGCTGCAAAGGTAAGGAGGAGGGGGGCAGGCACAAGAAAGGGACAGATGGTAGGAGGGAGAAGGCACTGTGGGGATTAGGCAGCATGGAGGCAGGTACAGGGGCAAACAGCAAGGTAGGGTGGAACAAGGGGAGTAGGGCAGGGTTCTCCCCCTCCTCCCCTGCTACTTTTCCTGTGTCGGTGGTGGGAGGAATGAATTTAAGATGACCCTCCAATAACTAGATTCTATGCGTGGAAAATTAGAAACTTGTTTTAATTTTCCATGTCTACAATCTAATAATTGGGCAAGTAATCTTGAATTCAGGGTTTTCTTAGATTCGAGTGATTGTGGTCATTTTAAAAATTGCTTCTTGAATATACCAAAATAAAAACTGACCATTACTGGGAAGTCTTGCAGGTGGAGAGTGTGCTTTGGGACTCTGGGAGCTATCTAGGTTTTGGGTTACTCTAGGTTACATTACAATAAAAGCTTGGACCTTTCATTTATAATGGAAGGTTAAACCTATGGTGGCAAAGATTTAAACTTCCAAAGTTCTCAAGGGAGCTTTGGCTGCATAATTCTAATTAAAGTCAAAAGGAATTTTGACTGTTCTTGCAGTGTACTCCTAACCCCATAATAAACATTTGTTTTGGTTATGTGTTCACTAAGCTCCACTGAATTTTAATAGGCATTTTCTTCTTGCAGGCTTGCCTGTTGCAATTCCAAACCTGGGCCCCTCCTTGAGTTCTTTGCCCTCTGCCCTATCTCTGATGCTCCCAATGGGTATTGGGGATCGAGGAGTGATGTGTGGTATACCAGAGAGAAACTACACCCTACCTCCACCACCGTACCCTCACCTGGAGAGCAGCTACTTCAGACACATTCTACCTGGTAAGTAGCATGGCTTTGACAACTAAAAGTGAGATCACTCTTAAGGGAGTGCCATACCAAAAGGTTGATAGCTTCTATTACATTAATGTGACTGAGAGAGAATGTTCTGCATAGGGGATCCATGATATGGAATACTGAATGCTCCCATCTTTTGTGCATCTATATACCACTGTATAAGCAATACATGGAACCACCATGTTGGTTCAGTGTACTAGATATTTAATCCTTACCTCTGTGTACTCCTCCGCTTGGTTCAGTATTTTGCTTTACTTTTAGGCTCAACATATATATGTTGACATACATGAGACTGTGTATTTCAAACTCTGCTATTTTCGTTCCATTTCCAGTAGACCTTACTGCAAGATCAGTGTGAATTTAAGACTTAAGTTATGGTAACTTCATCTAAGAACAGTTTCATTTCTAGCATTCCAGGGGCTTCTGTATGAATGGTTTTATCCTGCTCATCAAAGAAAATAAACCTTTCAGCTGGAAAGTCTGGGGATTTCTCGTCCCACAAAGTTCTCTTATTATTCTCTAGCTGTTGTGATTGGCTTGGCATATTAGTTTCTATTACGATTTCCCCCTTCTTTCCAGTTCAGGTCTGCATTTTTATTTTTGTAATGTAATGGTTTTCTGTGTAAGAATGTTTTCA
>NW_017729022.1:67782146-67785585 GCF_001723915.1 Gavialis gangeticus
ATTTCAAACTCTGCTATTTTCGTTCCATTTCCAGTAGACCTTACTGCAAGATCAGTGTGAATTTAAGACTTAAGTTATGGTAACTTCATCTAAGAACAGTTTCATTTCTAGCATTCCAGGGGCTTCTGTATGAATGGTTTTATCCTGCTCATCAAAGAAAATAAACCTTTCAGCTGGAAAGTCTGGGGATTTCTCGTCCCACAAAGTTCTCTTATTATTCTCTAGCTGTTGTGATTGGCTTGGCATATTAGTTTCTATTACGATTTCCCCCTTCTTTCCAGTTCAGGTCTGCATTTTTATTTTTGTAATGTAATGGTTTTCTGTCTAAGAATGTTTTCATCAAAAGGTACGGATTTTTTGTTTTAAATTAGGTCCTTATGCTTTATGCCAGGAGTATTCAACCTCTGGTTTCTGGGCCAAATGCAGACCACAGAACCATCGCATCTGGCCTGCAGGGCTCCCCATGGAGCAGGAAATTTGGCACCAGGGGAGTAGTGGCCATTAATATGGTCACCTTCCACTTGCCAAATTCCCAAACCCCGAGCCCTATGTGCCCAGTCACAACTGCGCCATGCCCCCTTGGGCTGAGCCATGCTCCTTTTCCTTGCAGGGCCAAGCTACACCCCCTTTTCCCCCATGGGGCTGGATTGAGATTGGGACGTGCCTCCTTTTCCTGCTTGGTCCTGGGCCATGCCCCCTTTCCCCTCCGTGGGGCTAAGCTACAGTATCTCTTCCCTGTGGGCCAGGTTGCAGCTGGGCTGCCCCATGCCCCCCTCTGCATGGCTGGATGGTGTCCACTGTGGCGGTCCCGGTGTCAGATCAGGACCACTGGTGGGATCTGGCCACGACAGACAGGGCACTGCCCATCCACCCTGCCAAGAAAAAAGGTTGAGCACTTCTGCAATTCTACAGCTGTGACTGACAATGAAGAGCAGAGTAGAATGTTTTGCCCAAGGTCACATAGTGAGTTGCCTTCTCAGCCTTGATTCGAAACAGAAACATGTTAGGTGATATCAGTGTGGCTTGTTAATTCCAATCCAGCCACTTAACAAGCAGTGGCTAAACTCGCTACCAGTACTCTTTCGTACTGAATACCTGTCTCTTTTATGAATATAGCTATAGTCTTTGCTGCTTTGTTCATTTCTTTCACCACCATCTTCAGTGAAATCAATGTCTGCCTAAATTCTTCTTCTTTTTTTTTAAATTCTGCTTATTTTTTGGTTCAGGTCCTAAAGTTTATCATTATTTCACAGAATTCTTTTGTTGTCTTCTTACTGTCTTCCAACCAAGAACCCTTCTTGATGAAACGGCTTAGTAATGTTATCTCCGAAAGTGTATGAAACAATTTGAATAAAACTGGCCTTTTATTATTGTCATCTTGGCATAGTCAGTATTTTTCTTTGTGTCTATTAACTCTATAGGAAGAATATCTGTATTTTTGTACTAATGATGAAAGTTGACAAGAAGCCTGTTACAGAGCAAAAGGTTGCTATGTTGTGAGGGTTGAAAAAGTATTATGCTGGCTGAGATTCTGTAAGTATGCTGTCTTCCTGCTGGTATTAAAACAGTTTTTCACAGTTCACTGTGTTGTTGCAATAACTCCTCTCACAAAGACTTCTTAGTTCTTTCTCTAGTGAATTGCACTAAAGTCCAGTCCATTGTTTCTCTGTGTCTTGAGTTGTTATAAATGTGTTAGTTACTAGGAGGCTGTTCAAAACTGCCAAAAGTAGTGGTGCAGTGATTCACAATTCAACTCCTTAAGCTAGTCCTCGAGGTGAGATGAAGAGGCAGTATACTCAGCCTCAAGGGAAGAGAGCAAATGATTTATGTTGCTTGTGAAGGATGCTGTCCAAGCTGATCCAGGAGGAGACCTGATGACTTCTTGAGAAAAACAGTGGCAGGACTTATGAATTCCTTTCCTCCTAGCCAATAAGATTTTGAATTATGAGTGTGGGGGTGTAAGTTGATGCATCTGGAAAGCTTCCTCCTGTTTCCTTACTCCTAGCAGAAATGTATCAGTACAAGGTGTGATTTTTAAATCCCGCTGGCAGTCTTTCATCCTTTGGCTTTTGAAGACTTGGATAAGGTCTCTTAAACACAAGAATGCAAAGGTTGCTTATATCTAGAATGTATATATTGGTGTGTGTGCGCTAGGAAGTCTATAACATTGCCAGAAGCTCAGCTATCTTGTATTAAATTTAGTAGAAAATTGGGGTCTGGACAGATATATACATGAAGGGCCAAAACTCCTACTCCAGTTTGAAGTACTTGCAGTTTGGAGTGCTTCAGGCCTGGACACACAACCATATAGCTGCCTCCTGGTTGAAGTGCTTCAAAACATGATAATCTGCAGCTTGGAGCTGCTGAGTAGCGATCCCAGCTTCACTTTTGGCCCTGAGTCTTAAAATTCCTGGCCAGGGAATACCAACAGATCCTCTCTTGTTCAAGGTGAAGTGTTGCCACCTACCTGGGGCTTGCTTTCTGCCCTCTCCCAGTTTATCTGCCAGCTTCTGGGCTACATTTTGGCAACTTATGAATGCCTGTTTTATGGCACTGTAAAGGCACCTTCTCAAGCTGTGCTGTGTGTTCAGTCTATCTGAATGTCCAAGCACGATGCGATAGAAAACCTCCTTCTTTGGGACCACCTGCAAGTTGCTTATATGAGCAGTGTCTGGTAAGGGGTGGATAGTCCTGTGGACCCATGACAACAAGGTGTGGTGGCAGAACTTCAAGATGAGCAGGATCTTCCTGGCAATCTGCACTGGCTTCTGTGTGGACAAGTTCATGGCTAGACTGGCTGGCTGAGTGTGATGTTGGAACTGCATCAAGACCATCAGTGGTTCCCTGCTGTGTGCTGTATGTCAAAGTACATCAACTGCAGAGCACAATAAACCACCCAGAACAGAACTGGATGGTCAGAGGGTTTATGGCTCCTGTGGTCTCTAGGAATTAAAGGTTGGTAACCATTATGGCAAGGGGAGAGATGTCCCTTGGTACTCCCTGTATCAAGATTCATCCCACGACTGGGCAGTTAGCATTAGGGGCTATAGGCTTTACAGGTGGGATAGAGAAGGAAGGAAAGGCGGGGGTGTGGCATTCTATGTCAAGGAGCAATACACATCCTCTGCCAGCAAAATGGGGTCAGAGGAGGGGCAAGCTGAAGTGCTCTGGGTCAAGATACAAGGGGGCCGTGGGGAGAGGGATCTAACAGTGGGGGTCTACTACAGACCCCCTAACCAAGGGGAGGAGCTGGACTGAGAACTTTCAGGTCAGCTTGCAGAGGCACTTAAGGCAAGGGATGTAGTTGTCATGGGTGATAAATTACCCGGACATCTGCTGGGAGGAACAGTCAGCCAGGTTGGACCGTTCCAGGAGGTTCCTGGCTGAGATGCAGGACCTCCACTCAATTCAGGAGGTGCACAGTCCCACCAGAGGAAAT
>NW_017729022.1:67785602-67786364 GCF_001723915.1 Gavialis gangeticus
CTCAGTGCCCAAGATGAGTGGTCGTTCCTTAAGGAGACAATACTCAGGGCCCAAGGGGTGACCATCCCAACAAGAAGCAAGGGGGGCAGGAGTGCCTGATAGCCCCCCTGGCTCACCAGGGTGTCTGGGAATGCCTGATTGCCAAAAAGGTAGCGTACAACCGGTGGAAGGTCGGTGCTATCTCCCAAGAGGAGTATACCTCCTTTGCTTGGGCCTGTAGGGGGGCTGTCAGGAAAGCTAAGGAGGACATAGGGCTAGGACTAGCATCCAAAATCAAAGATAAAAAATCCTTTTTCAAATATATAGGGAGGATGAAGAAAGCACTGGGAAATGTGGGGCCCCTGCAAGATCCTCTGGGCAATCTGGTGGTTGTGCCAGAGGAGAAAGCAGACCTCTTTAACCAATTCTTCACCTCTGTTTTCTTGGGCAGGGACCGGGACTTCCCCACCGTGATGCAAGACGGACTCAAGGGGAACGCCTCCAGACCTCAGGTTGGGGAGGACCGGGTTAGAGAGCTTCTGGAGGGGCTGGACATGTTCAAATCAGTGGGTCCAGATGCTCTCCATCCCAGGGTGCTGAGGGAGCTAGCAGGGGTTATTGCAGGGCCTTTGGCAGGGATTTACGAGTGCTTGTGGTGCTTGGGCCAGGTGCCAGATGATTTGAAGATAGTCAACGTGGTCGCCATCTTTAAAAAAGGGAGGACCCAGGCAACTGTAGGCCCGTCAGTCTTACCTCAATCCTAGGGAAACTCTTTGAGAAGAT
>NW_017729022.1:67786948-67818088 GCF_001723915.1 Gavialis gangeticus
CACTGGTCAGGCCACAGCTGGAGTACTGTGTCCAGTTCTGTGCGCCCCACTTCAGGGGGGATTGTGGACAACATTGAAAGGGTCCAGAGGAGGGCCACCCGCATGACCCTACAATGAGAGGCTGCAGGACCTGAATCTGTTCAGCCTTCACAAGAGAAGGCTGAGGGGGGACCTGGTGACTGTCTGTAAACTCACTAGGGGGGACCAGAAGGGTTTGGGAGAGACCTTGTTTCCCCTAGCGCCCCCTGGTATAACAAGGAATAATGGCCACAAGTTGTTGGAGGGTAGGTTTAGATTAGACATCTGCAAGAACTGCTTCACAGTTAGGGCGGCTAAGATCTGGAACCAACTTCCAAGGGAAGTGGTGCTGGCTCCTACCCTGGGGGTCTTTAAGAAGAGGCTTGATGCCTACCTGGCTAGAGTCATTTGAGCCCAGTTTTTCTCCTGCACAGGCGGGGGTTGAACTTGAAGATCTACACGGTCCCTTCCGACCTGACTTAGATGATTCTGTGAAGCTGGAGAAAGTGATCTTTTTTTTCCTTTGTTCCCTTCCCCCTGTGCACATTACCCACACTTCCTGTGGCTCATGAAGCCCAACTAAGCCCTTGGATCCCAGGAAGGAACTGTTCAATACTAGCTGAGCAGCTATTGGATGACTAGAGTGCACCTTTGGGCGTTTCTGGGCACAGTGAAGGGCACTCTGAGTAAACCTAGATGCTACTAAACTCTACCTATCCTGGATGGTCATTTTAACTTATGCCATTTCACAGGTCTAGGCAGCAAAGACCCAGAAGCTTGCAAGCTAGTATCAGGCACCCAAGGCTGGGTCCCACAACACATCAACCATCAGGGCATTCTTGGGAGGGGGGCGCCCTGAAAAACTACATCCAGAGTTGCGGGGCTTCAAGATACTGTAAGCCAATCAAAGCCTGGAACAATTTGTATACTGCCTTATTAAAAAGTTCTTCTGATTGACAAATGCTTCAAACATTAAAATGTGTGCTTTAAACCAAAACCAAATGGAGTGATTTGTGAGCCACAGATGGGGTGAATTGGGGGCGATGTATTAGCCAGATTAAGGAAAGGGAGAAAAGCAGGCACACTGAGAGAGACCTTGTCCTGCTAGGCTGTGCTCAGCGTTTCCCATAGTGGGAGGGGCTCTTTGGGTGTTGGATGGTGAGGCAGCATATTTCTGTGTTGTACAGAGGGATTGAAGGGTCTTGAGTTCCACACCATCGTGCTGGCTCTGGACAAAAATCCCAAGATACAATGAGAAGAAAGGAGCTGTTCTTGCTCTCCTGTCCCCAAATCCTCCCCAGAGGATAGGGGTCTTGAGCTGGTGCTCAGGTGAGGATAAGAGGTTCAGGTCCTGGCAGTAGCAAAGGCTGGTGGGTGGGAGCAGAGTAGGTGAGGTGGGGTTGGGAGTATACTCGTGGAGGAAGGTATGGGGCCTGTTCCTGGTGTGGCTGTGAGGGCAAAGGGAAGGTTTGGCCATGGAAAGGGGAATGAGAACATGGGCTGAAGGTGCATCTCTGGGTGGGTGTTCTATGAAATTAGGATGGTCAGGTGTTGGCGCTATTCTTTTAAGCGCTGAACTGGGTTAGGTGTGCAGATTTTTGGGGCTAGGAGGCATAGATTTTTGGATTGGGACCTGACCCTAGTGTGACCCTGTTTGGGGGCTGGGCAAAATAATTTGCTGTGGTGCAGCACTAGTGGGGACTGGGCAGCATAGCTCTGGCCCCATGAATGAAAGGGTTGCCCCAGGACCTTGCTGCTTGGAAGATCCAACAAAGTTAGTGTCACTGAAAAGAGGGTACCTTTCTGTAGTGAGTGTTGAACTGACTTCATACCTCGAAAGGAAGCTTCAGGACCTGCCCACTAATGGCTGGGCAGCAATAAAACATGGATATGTACCTGGCACAGCAAGTTCCTCAGCAGCTGTACAGAGTGCTAGCGACATGCTGAAGTTGCTAGCAGAGAAAGCTGCTCCATGGCCCAGTCTCAGCTTGCAGAAGACCCTGTGCACCACTTATGTGAGGTCTCCCTGCTAACCCTGTGAAATTCTACCACTGACTACAATCAGATGAACCCATGGGCCTTGCTACCTCCTGCCCAAGCCTGGACTCCCCGATGCTGCATGCCATCCACTGTCAGGAAAGCTCCAGGAGCCCTCCTTCTATTGCCAGGACACCATCATGCTGGAGCTGCAGCCCATAAACTAACCATGACATTTAAGCTAGTAGCAGTAAGGGAGAGATGGCCAAGCAGGTTGACTGCCAGATTCTACTTTGTGCTGTAAGAAATGCAAATCTCTCTCTTCCTACTTGTTACCACTGCCCTTCCACTGCTCCGTGCTCTGCTGGTCAAGCAGTGGAGTCAGGAGCAGGGAACAGGACTAGGTTTTTATATGACCACTCTGTGTTGGCTGGTTTGCTAGCTCAGTAAGAGCTAGGGGCTTCTTACTGTCCTCCTGGTTTAGTGATTCATGTGCAGGTGTAGGAGTGGAGGAGAAGGAGGAATAGGCCTGTCTCCACAGGTGGCCTAGAGCAGTGAAAGTAGGAGGGGGTGATGGTTCTTCAATTTTATTGTATTTTACTGTATCCTTTGTGTTAGTTGCCAACTAGGCATTCCCTATGTCAGGAGAGAGGGGCTGCAGAGGATGATGGTGGGTAGGTGGATTTGACCTCTCCCATAAGAGAAATGTCACCCAATGCAGCATGATGGCAGGGACAGTGGGGTGGTACCTATGGGGGGTTCACTTTTCAGAGTCCTTGTTGGAGTAGCTGTTGATTGTAGAAGGGGAATGGGAAGGGAGGAGAGATCTGTACTTATTCCTACCCGCCCCTGGGGAATGGGCCATGCAAACCTCTGTAAAGATGAGAGAGGCTAAGTTGTCCTTATGTGAATTAAGTGACAGTGGTGAGTAAATTCCCAAACTATGCTTTAGTGGCCTGGCTCAGCTTTCCACAGAGTTCTCTATTGTTGCCTCCCAAAAATGCAAAATTAGCACCCATCTGGCCCAAATGAATGGCGTGTGAAGGGGCCCAGTGGGAGAGCTGCAACCAACTTAGGAATTGGCATGAGCACACAGGCATACCTGTGCATCAGTGGGGATCGCTTGTGCTCCTCTCCCCTCATGGCATAGGACGTAGCTGCGCTCCCAAGGTGCCTGCATGACCACCTGTCGGTCTCTCTCTGCCCTTCCCCTCTCAGGTTAACACAGCAACCCACCTCGGAATGGCTTTGAATTCTCCACCTCTCACTAACCCATCACCATGGGCCTGCAGGTTGGCATGTGTGGGTGCATCCTGGCCCTTGGGTGGCTGTGGATGTGTGGTAGGAATCATAGGATCAGTAGTCCAAAAGAGATCTGGAAGATCATTAGGTCTGGTCCCCTGCCATAGGCAGGAGGTTAATAAGCTCAGACTAGCTCAACGAGGTGTTTATCCAGCCCCCTCTTGAACACCTCCATGGATGGAGACTGCATCACCTCTGCTGGGAGTGTATTCCCAGTTCTAGTTACCTTTACAGAGAAGAAGTTCTTCCTTATGTAAGGGGGATGAGAGGACAGGTTGTCTAATGATGCTGTCACAGTGTTGGTGTATTGCTACTCACCAACTGGTCCTATGCTCAGCTGTGCAAACATTCCCTCCAGGTGGCTCCGAGAGGATGAATGCTTGAGGCCAGTGGGGATGGTCGGGGGAGAGGGCGGGTGCTCCAGGATCTGTCAGTGGCTGCCAAGCTGTTATGTCCTGATGGCTGGTGTCTCTTGTTTGGCAGTCCCAAACTGAAAGATAAGTGGTTCTTCTTGGAGAGGTTCCTGAGCCAAGTAAGGAATGGAAGTTCCTTGCAGTCCTGCTAAGCCACATCACTGTCATCAGAAGGCTCTGAGTTCACCCCAGAATTGGTGATGAAGTGGGTCTTAGTGGAGTTACCCTTGGCTAGCATACAAGAGAGCTCTTTCTGATACCTACTGGGCACCTGATATACAGCAAGCATCTCAGGCTGTCCTGTCTGGTGCCTCGAATATCTTCCCCTTGGTGTCACACTGATGTCAGTAGTGGTTACAACCATGAGGTGCTATGTCAGCTGCTATCCATTTGTATACAGCCTGGTTACAATGACTCATATTTAGGGAGCACTGGGAGGGGTCTCCTTATCCAGCTGGAAGGAATGTCTGTGGCTTCTCCCCACCTCCAGTGCTCAAGCCATTTAGCAGATGTGACGGAGGCACGTGCACATGTTCTTGGCACAGGTTGTTGGTGTGGCACCAAGTGGGCTCTTGAGACTGCTCCACTCAAAAAGCTGAGTTTCTGGACGGGTGGTCAGCAAATGGTAGGAATGGCCTACTTTTGAGGCTAGTTGTAAATGTACATGGTTACACACTTCTTTGACCCTGATGCAGTCAAATTCAGAGACAGTCACAGATGCATTGCTTTGGAGTAGCGAGGGGGTATGGAACAGAGTTTCTGTAGGTTGCCAGCATACTGACCAAATCTCTGTCTCACTCTGCTGGAGGATGCAAATGAAGCACTTCAAAGTTGTTCCTATTTACCCAGGGTCATTGTTGAGGTGGATTGAGCTGAATCGAAGCACTTCAGCAGCAGGTGATGCCTGTCTCCTCACTTCTGGAGTACTTTAAAGGCATTTGCAGTGCTACAAATGTTACATCTGTCTGTCCTTGGCTTGGTGGATGGGAAGTAGCAAAGATGATTTACCACAATCTTACAGATTTAAACTGCACTTGCAGAACTGGCTAAAATGTGTATTTTTAATTGAAAATAAATGTCATGGGCACGTGAAACCAGTAATTAGATTTAATGCACACTGACGTTAATGTAGCGTGCTGAAATGCATTGTAACCGTAACTTATTTTTTTAGTATTTAAAAACTAGTACTGTAAACTTTCTCTTTTTCTTCCCCTCCCTCCCCCTTTTTCTTCCCTTCCACCAGGTATCTTATCTTACTTAGCTGACAGACCTCCACCTCAGTACATCCACCCCAACACTATAAATGTTGATAGCAATCCAGCATTATCTGTCTCCAATAATCCTTCAGCCCTAGATCCCTACCAGTCCACTGGAACTGTGGGGCTTGAACCTGGGATTGTCTCCATGGACTCCCGCACAGTGAACACACATGGTGTTCAAAGCCTACATCCTAGTGACAGCCACGAGGTAGCATTGGATACTACAATAACCATGGAGAGCGTTTCAAGGGTAACCAGCCCAATCTCTACTGATGGCATGGCTGAGGAGCTGACAATGGATGATGTAGCTGGGGATCATTCTCAAATCCCAAATGGCTCCAGGAATCATGAAGCATTAACTGTAGACACAGTGGGTAACAACCTGGCTTCAGATGCAGTAGGACATAGTGGTGTCATACCAATGCATGGTAGCACTTTGGAGCTTCCTGTTGTCATGGAGCCTGACCACATTGCCGGACGGGTAAGCGCAATATCAGACAGCACACTAAGTGACTCTATTCATACCGTGGCCATGAGCACCAACTCTGTGAGCGTGGCACTCTCTACCTCACACAACCTAGCTTCCCTGGACTCTGTCTCCTTGCATGAAGTGGGCCTCAGTCTCGAGCCCGTGGCAGTGTCTTCCATAAACCAGGAAGTAGCCATGGGACCAAGCCATGTGGATGTGTCTTCAGACAATCTCGCCTTTGTACCATCATCGCTGCAAATGGAAGACTCCAATTCAAACAAAGAGAATATGGCTACCTTGTTTACCATATGTGAGTGTGTTGGTGTGGTCACTTCTGCTCTGGGGTAACATGTATAGTTCAACTACAGAAAGGTGTGATATGGAGACTGTCTTGCAGCCAGCTGTATAGATTTCTGGTTGGGACAATCTGTTAAAGCCATAGGATTAAATCCACAAAAGTTGGAGTGTCTAAATTGAGGATTAAACTTCCAATACCTAGGCATGATGGGACATCAGTTTAACATCATTCACTACCCAACTTCCTGTGCTGCCTGGAGATTGGATGCTTAATTACTTACAAACTTTTGGGCTTTTGTGGATTTCTTATTTTAAAGAGAACTGTATTTGGTGAACTTCTTTACCAAAAAAGATGTAATTATACCACGTGTGTGTGTGTATACATATTATAAAGTAGATTGGTTTTGTAAAGGTCTTATTAAACCATATGAAAAATACAAATATGGCACTTAACAGAAAATACTGAAAAGAGGAAGGAAAGGAACTGAGAATTCTTCCATTTGAATATACAAATCATGGCCAAACACCAGTGGGTTTTTTTAGTTGTCCTTCCCTACAGTAAAAGTATTAACTTCAATCTGATGGGTTTCATACATGAGGAAAATTTTAATTTTCTTATGAAAATAGGTTGATACCCTTATTGAGAAATGCATGCTGCCCTCTGTTGCCGAGCACACAGACATCTTTTAAAAAATAAATGGCTTGACCAATTTTGTGATGTCTCTTCTGAACTTCTGCGGTGAGTTGGTTACTCTTCCATCCCTGCCAGGATTTGGTCCATCTGATTATTCCCACTCTACACCTTTTTTCCCCAATTGTTGTAGTCTTTATGGTCCATGACATAATATTGTTGTGCTCCCAGCCAGGATCTTTGTCCTTGTACAAAAAAACTTTCCCAAGCAAAACGTACACATTTTCACTTCCAAATACAATAATTTGTGGGCAGGTATATAAAAGCCAGGAGGAAACAACAATTCAGTTAGAGCTTGATTCCCCTTTCCACTTTACCCACCCAACCACCTACATGCACTGGCTGTGAGAGCTATGGGAGAGCAGCATCTCCAGGCAGAAGTGCAGATGTTCAGATGCAGAGTGGGCAGTAGCATTTCTCACCTGTTCTGTTTCAAGATGCGATTGTTCAATTACAAAAAACCATAAACACTGTGATTCTAAAGCAAACGCTCCTTTTTTTTCTTTTTTTTTTGTTTTAATCTTCACTCCTGTCAGATCTATTTAAGTTGTTGCAGGGTCCCTATTACTACTTCTGCTTTAGACCTGAGTGTCATTCTTGCACAATAATCTGTTTTAATACTAACTTATCTGCTCAGCAACCAATGTGTTTAGAATTGTGTAGTAAATAATATGGTAATTCAGATGGGTCCAGCTTTTCATACCAGTACTGCCATTGGGAGCAATTCCCTCTCCCCATTGACTTCACTAGAACCATGACACTGTACACTAGTTGAGGATCTACCCCACTGAATTGTGCCTTCCACTACAGTTAAGCCCAAAGAAATAAATGCGACTGTTTGTGGGGGCACTGCTTACGATTTGGCCCATAGCCCAGTGATGTAACTGGGCACTTGGGTGCCCTGGGCAGGAGCCACATTTGGGGCAGTGCCAGAAAAGCAACCACTGTTCTTTTTGTCTTCCCACCTCAAAGGTCAGCACTTAGGGCTGGTGCTCCCCCTTACACTACTGCCACAGCCTGTTCACTTTAAGATCTCTCTAGATCTGCCATTAGAATTACCTTCTTTTTCTTCAAGATTTCAGCTTCACAGGTGGAGAGATAAGGGATTAAAGAGCCTCGCTGAATGAGGATTGTCAGCTTTGCTTATAATGAAATAGAGGTGGCAGCTTTAGTTCTGATAATCGAGTGCAGTATAAAATAATCTGATCTAGGGCTTCTCTCTAATTTATTCCCATCCAGTTCCAATGCTGCCATTCAATGAGTTAATTTTCAGTAGAATTCCATAACATTTTGATGGAGTAATACATATCAGAATTTACTTTGAGTGTTTTTGGACGCACATTATCATTCGTACAGTTTAAAGTTTTTCTAATAAATTCTTCAATGGGAGTTTCAAGTTTTTCTGTTTGAGTGAAATTATTTGTGCTCCAAGACCTTAAAAGAGAAGTAAATAGCAAGGGGAGAATGAAATGGGAGAGTCATGGAGACTTGGTCTCCCTTGACCAAAAAATAAAATTCTATGCATATAAGCAATTTCTGTGTAAATTCAGCCAATCTAATAAGAAACAAGTTTAAGAGGTGGGGTTTTTTAATAACCAGCAGCAAAGCCAACTCTATTTGTAATCTGAAATGAAATCCATATACATGAGTACTAGTTACAAGGATGCTGCTGTCAGAACTCTGTCCTCTTAATGCTAATGGGGGATACAAAAGAATAGGCTGTCAGTCCCTTTCCTATTGCTGTATTGTCACTGTAAAATACATTTAGAAAAACTTGTTAAGTTAGTTGAGTAGACAGAGGCATCTCAGGACCAGACCTGGGCTGGGTGTGATGGGGCCACTCTTATATAATTCTCCCTTCTTGACTGTAACATCATATTAATCTTACTTAGTTTAAAATCCAGTTAAGTTGATGAGATAACTAGTTAGAAGCTACCTGTGGGGTCATGTTGGGATAGGAGTTTCTTCCTTTCCACCTTGTTACAGAATTCCTAGGTGACGTTCTGTAAAGTGCTTACTTTTAATTGCCTTCATTCATCATCTATAAAGAAGATATCATGCTAGTTTCTTCCTTCCTCATTGTTTTGTCTTATCTAATTAAATTGTAGGATCTTTGGCAGGAAAAGTATCTTAAAATATATTTGTAGAGGGCAGAGTGCAAAGGAACCCTGGTTTCACCTGAGACTTCCTAGTGGTACTGTGATATCTAGGTGATATCTGGAGATTTCTAGGTGGTACATGATATCTCACTGGTCTGTGCTGTCCTTTTCCCCCACCAACAGGGTGCACACTGTGTGACAAGGCGTACCCATCAGACTGCCCAGATCATGGTCCTGTTACCTTTGTTCCTGACACCCCAATAGAGAGCCGAGCAAGGCTTTCCCTCCCAAAACAGCTCGTTCTACGGCAGTCTATCATGGGAGCTGAAGTTGGTAAGCATCCGGTTACTGTGCATCTCTACAAAGCCATACAAAACCAACCAGACTTCTGTGATCTTAGCACAGCCAAGATACTATGGAGAACGATTTTGCACATTAAGGTAGCTCCAAAAATGTTTCTCCAGAAGTCACCAGGATAGCTTAAATTAAACATCTTGTTTTGTGGTCATCTTTTAGATTTTGTTTAAACTGGGATGTAAAGGTGGGGTGAACATGCTTGGCAGTAATGCATGTGTTATGTAGGTAAGACTGTGTGCGTGTTATCATGTGTTAAGATGTTGAGTTGAAGCATGATAGGAGTGAGGAAAGGAGGATAGGAGTGAGGTCTTTGTAGTCATGTTTATATGGCTTCTCTCCTGACCCTGAGGTCTCTGCTGGAAATAAAAAAAAAGCCCCTCCACTCACTGCTACTTGGCTCCATTTGGGACAGCATAGGTGATAGGAGGTGTAGGTGACTTGTGAGAGGCTAAGAGAACACTTGAGGGCCCTTCCATAGGCATTATCAGGCTGCCCTGAACTCTTTCCGTTGCTAGTTGTTGGCTTATAGCGTACCTACCCACAAGCAGCTTATTTTGTCAGCGGTGGACCTGGGATTGGAAGGAGATGTGTGAATATGCCCTTAACTCTTCTTCCTTTGCATACATTACACTGTCCTTTCCAGCTATGTTTACTAGTCTCTTCCAACAATATATTTTCAAAGCCTAGTTTAGACAGATCTTAGAATAGGAGGCGTGTTTATCTTGGGAGTTGTAAGTATACAGTTATAAATAAGGCATATATTAATCCTTTCTAGGCAAAACATATTCTACTTTCAATGCTGAAAGTTTTACACAGCCATAGTAACTGAAATATACATAAAAATAACTTAAGGCTTCTCGTTTGAGGTAGTATTTTTCTGTTTTGAGGGGGGTTGTCAGTGTTTGGAAGAGCAAAGAGCAAGTATTTCTGAAAGACGTTGGCATTAGATGACTCCTTAAATAAAACCAAATCCATAGGCAGTGTAAATCTCCAAAGGTATGCCGAAGTCAGGAAAGCCACGCCAATTTACATCAGATGATAATATGACATTTTATCTCTTGATATGGGCAATGTTGCTAGTCATCACCCTGCTTGAACTCTTCTTTTGTGGACAGAACCATATTCAAGTCTCCATTTAATCAAATTCAGATAGAGCAGTTAAGTAACTTTCCCAGCATCTGGCTGTTGGAACTTGATAAGCCTAAAGTGAGTAACAGTTAAGTTACGTAAGACATTCATTGAAGACTGTTGTAGGATGTTGGGAAACAATCGAAAGATATAGAGGAAGTGAAGTTGATCTACCATTTGCTAGCTAGGTTTGCAGGTTTGGTTATCTTCTGGAAGCAGAACTGTTCAAGACCCATTTTTCCCACCTGTTCTGCATCTAGGTTGTGACCATTCCATTTAAAATGGACTTCATTACTATAAATCTTGCCTTTGTTATCTGGAGAGTGCAACACATTAAAACAAGGGGCTTAAAGTTATATGGAAACTTCAGTTAGAAGAGAATGTGATTGCTAGTTCGCTTAGAGATGCATCCTGTCAGGAGCAGATTACTCCTGTTCTATGTGAGCTGCACTAATTTTCACTTTATTCTTGAAAGCTATTCAGTATATTGGTTTGGACCTATAAATGTAAGTGTTTAATAATAAATAATATGCATGCAGGAATTCCTCTGCCCATGACAGAAATACAGCTGCCTCTGGGGAGAAATACAGAAGCTGCTTAACAATGCCCAGCAACAATTCTGGAAATTCCTGGGGATTAGGTAGGCAAAATGTAGTTACTGAAATTAGAATGATTAGAATTCTGCTTCTGCAGAAAGCGTTTTGGAAATTTTAATGGATAGAAGTAGGCAGGACCTTAGTCCTACAGCTTACCTGAAAGTAAGTGACTTGCATTTGAAAGCCAAAACAAGTACTATAATTGCAACAAAGTAGTTGTTGCAGTTAGGCTTCTACTAGTGTCCTGTGAGGATGGCCATTCTTGTTCCTGCAGTAATTGTGTTTGATTTGTGGAAGAGAGGCTTTTATAGTCTAATGCTCAGATGTAACCCTCGGAGCATTATTTGTCAAACACCACACCTTTCTGCTGTACTTTTATTGGTTGTTTGCGTAACTGTTCATACAGATTTTGATTTTTTTGCTGACAGGTGTGTGGACTCGAGAAACCATTCCCGTGAGGACTTGCTTTGGACCACTGATTGGGCAGCAAAGTCATTCTATGGAAGTAGCAGATTGGACAGATAAGGCAACCAATCATATATGGAAGGTTAGTATATGTTTCCCCAAGTCCTGTGCTATTGTCAAAGTTGCTAGTGTGGTAGTTTTATCCAGGACATGGATTCAATCTTCTTCCTCCTCCACCCAAAAATGAGGACTATATTGACTATTTTTTTTAAATCTACTATACAGTAGGTCCTATGCCAGGCCACAGATGCCAGCTGATATTACGTGAGGTATATACTACCAGTTGGGCCTGACATGTAACAGAACATGCTTCAGTCAACAGCTAGGCTAGATAACGTATGGCCTTGTGGCTTCCAACATTCTTGTGGTTTTGAACACTGCGTTGTCATTTGAACTGCCACGGAAGTAGTGGTTTGTTTACACCACAGTTGGTCAGAGTCCCTATAGAAGTGATAAACAGGGATCCTGGTTTTCTCAGTTTAAAAATCCCATATTCTCTGATTAAAAAAACCCTCCAAATTTCTCTGATTAAAACCCCACAAATCTGCATTTTTCTGTGATCAAAATGAAGTGCCACTATATATGTAGGTATCAGTTGAACACAGTGTTTTATTGATCTATTTACACATTTAAAGCAATTTGGAAGCCTACCAGTGCCTTAGATGGCAGCCATCCATCCTTCTGGATCATGGTGTATGCATGAGAGGTCACCCTGAACTTTGACACACATATCTAGGCAGTGGTATGGAGGAGTGGAGGTTGCCCAGACCTTTCATCCCCCACTTTAGGCCACTGAGGCAGAATCCAAAGGCTAGACCAAGTCCAGACGTTTGGCGCCTCAGTGGCTGTAGTTGTATAAGCATGTGGGTATCAAACCCATGTCTCCTGTGTGGTAGACAATGATTTTACCACTGAACCACAGGGGGCTTCATAGTGTCTCAGTTATTATAATAAAATAAATCCTAAATACATATATATTTTGGTGTTTGATTTTGGTTTTTTTTATCATGGAAAATCATAGCTCCCATGCACCTTCACTTACCAGGGCACAAGTCCAGCTGCAGCTGTCCTCCCCCCTGCTTTGTGGTTCTGAACAGCCACGATATGCCGGTGCCCTACCCATGCCCTCACTCCTGATTTGCAGCCCCCTGCCTACCCAGCCCTGCTGGTGCCCGTGCCTCCCAGCCTGCAACTCACTGTACCTACTGGTGCCCTTCACTCCCAACTTACAGCCCCTAACTTCTGACCTGCAGCTCCCTGCCCTGCCAGAGGGGAGGTGGGGGGCCCAGCTGCCAGGGCTGTGGAACCCAGCAGCTGCTGTAGGTGGAGTATGGAGCCCAGTTCCCCCACTTTCCCCCCCTGTAGGTGGCATGGCAGGAGTGGAGCTGACCAGAGCCTGTGGGGGGCAGGGGAAGATGCGGGCTACAGGACTCGGGACTCCTTCCCTTGCTGCCCTCCCCATGGGAGCCTCCGTGGCCCAGCAGTCAGGACCTGGCATGGGAGGGTGGAGTGGGGTGGGGAGGCTCACTGCCACTACTGCTGCCCTGCACGAGCTGCGTTGCCATGGTGAGGTGGCCACTGCCCACCCAGCAGCAGCAGGGGGTGGAGGGCACAACTCCACACTGCCACCCCCGCTGCTCCTGGCATGGTAGGGGAACCTCACCATGGTGGCATGGCTGGCTTAGGGCTCCCAGTAGTGGTAAGAGCAGCAACAACACCAAGCCTCCCCACCCCATTGCCTTCCTGTGCCAGGTCCCCTCTGCTGGGCCATGAAGAACCCCTGGGAGGAGGCAGCAGTGCATGGAGCCTCAAGCCTCACAATGAGCATCCTGCATCCTGCTGCATCCCATGCACAAATCTGGGGGGCATGTGTCCCTCCCCCCTTCTCCCCTGACACGTTGCCTCTGGTGCCTGACCCCTCCCCAGGCGTGCATGCAGTGGTGGGGAGCCAGCCCGCAAGACAAGCTGCCTGTGTCTCTGTGCTGCTCCCCAAGTTGGGCCCTGCCGTCGTGTATTCCAGCCCTAGGCAGTTGGGCAGCACTCCCAACCACCAATCCAGCTCCACTCCCTCACTGTGGCTGCCTCAGTCTATCCCACACACATCGTCTCTGCTCCCCCCAACCCCCACACATCACCTATACCCCCTCCCCGCTACCCATAGCCTTACCTGCAAGAATCTGATGGAGCTGCTGTCCACTGCTGCCTGGCTGTATTGTTGGTCACATGCGTGTGCACGCATGGGCGACTGGTGCCTTCTGAGTCAGGTGGGGCACATGCCCCCCTAGCGGCCAGTCAGCAACTGTCGGGGGCCCCACAGCCAATCATGCTGACCTGGAAGGGCAAGTGGGCCACCCAGAAGTCCCAGTGGTGCTCCCAGAAGTGCCAGCAGTGCTTCTGGTGCCCCCACTCCCCAGCTAGCACTCGCAGGCGGGACACCGGCACGCCTGCCTGCTCCCCCTGCCCATCACCTAAGCAGGCAATGCACCAGCCCTCTCAGGGTGCACGTGCACCCCCATGCACCTCCTACGCATCGCCACGGGTGCACATACACATGGCACCCCCTGCATCCTGTTTCCCCAAGCAGTCTCTTGCAGGCTGGAACTCTACAAGCCTGCAGAGGGAAACCCACGTTTTCCTGCCTTTTTCTCCTTTAAAGGAGAAAAACCATGTTTTTTGGCCACAAATGGAAAAAACTGGATCCTTGGTGATAAGGTAATTACTGCCATCATGCAAGGGGCACCAGAACCACTCCCCACACCAGGAATTTTTTCGAGGGCAGGAATAGCCAGGCAGGCACAACCCCTATCCTAGTAGTAGATCTGGGAGGCAGGTGGGGCAAGCAGAATGGCACTCCCACCCCCCAGGGAGTCTTTGCCATGACAGGCCCAGCCCTGCATCCAGTAGCTTACTTGAATGGGGAGGGGAAGTGAGCAGAGCACCAGGTGTGAGCAGTCCCGACCACAGAAATGTTGCAGCTGACATGTAGCAAGTCTGGCTTGCAGCACAAGTCCATGTTGCTTGATGAAAATGAATTGTGTTCGTTCGTGTCTGTCACTGAGGTTTCCTCACTGTGAGTTACCATTTTTCAAAAAGTATTTAAATATAAACTAGTTAATATCTGAGCTGAATGGTGCAGATCAGTGTTTCTCAATCTGTGGGTTGTGACCTGAAAGTGGGTTGCAAGAATATTTGAAAGGGTCTTGAGCAAGTCTCAGAAAAATGCAGGAAAGCATAGGTTTCCCCTTGCAGGCTGGCAGCCTTCCAGGCTGCAAGGAGCTGCTTGGGATGTTTGGAGGCAACAGGCATACGTGTGTCGGCGCGTGCATATGCACGTGGCCAGCATGTGGTCAGGCAGGGTGGTGGGAGCAGCCCCAGCAGCTGGATGCAGGTAAGTCTATGGGGAACGGAGGTTGGAGGTCCAGGACTTGGGGACTGTCTGTCTGCAGGAGAGCTGTGTGTGTGGGTCAGGGGCGTGTGGAGGAGATGGGTTTGTGAGGGGGGGGCAGGTGCCTTCCAGTGCTGGGGAAAGACAGCCAGGTGCTGAGGCTGCAGCAGGGCAGTGGGGGGTAGGTGGGGAAAGGTGCCTGCCCCTCCAGCACGGCAAGGGGGTGGGGCAGGGGGTCCTTTGGGGGCATCAGGAAGCTTTGTGGCCAGGCCAGCAGCACCCAGTGCCTGTATGCATAGGGCTGGGGCATCCAGGAGACGGTACTCGGGGGGCAGGAGAGTCTATGACCAAGCTACCTGGTGCAGCATGGCAGCTTCAGCCCAGGGTAGGGGGGTGTGCCACAGGCCACCCCTCCTCCTCCCTCTAGCCAATACTGGGGCCGGACATGCTCTGCTGCTGCCCACATGAGCCGAAGCTGCTGCAGCCACCACTCTGGCCTGAGCAATGAGGGCAGCTGGGGGCCCTCTCTGGCAAGGCTTGGGAGGTGGGGGGGGGAAGGGGGTTGGCAGTTAGGGGTACCAGCATGGCCCAGGGACTGTGGGTCGGGAGTGATGGACACAGGCAGGGCCAGGGGGCTGTGGGGCAGGACTGGCCATTGATCTTTACAAATAGGTCCTGGTACAAAAAAGGCTGAGAACCACTGGTGTAGATGTTTGGAAAGAGATAAGCTTGGACTGTAAGAACAGCAGCTGAAAGTATTTCTGTCAGAAGCTGAAAGGCGATGCATGAGTGGGAAAGCGATTCAATAAATTAAAAGCTTTCGGAAGAGGGATTGGGGTGTCAGTTGTGTTGGTCCTCAGGTTGTAGTAGGGGGTCAGAATTTTTGTGCTAAGCAGAGTTAAGGGAATTGGTCAAAGAAGTCACATAATAGGTGTGTGGAAGGAGATCTCTTGCTAGGAAAGCTCCCTGTTCAGTCTAGGTAAGCATTTCCTCTCTAAAGAAAAGCATTGGTCTTTGACCAAAATCACTTGCATTGTTTATCTCGATGCTACGTGTTTTGTCTTTTCTGTCAGATGTACCACAATGGCGTCCTGGAGTTCTGTGTCATTACAACTGATGAAAATGAATGTAACTGGATGATGTTTGTACGTAAAGCCAGGTAAGAGCCATCTTTACCCCAGCTGAGTTGAATTGAAACCTGTGGTACTGTCCATGTGAGACTGATGTCTTTCTGCCTGTAGACTGAGGGGAAATTGTGAGGAGTGAATGTGTAGGCCACTGCAGGGGCTACCCTACTGACTTCTTGAAGAATGGCACTACATGAACATTTGAGAAATTTCTAGGCAGCTGGACCTGTAACTGGGAAAAAGAAATGCTAAGGCAATGGGGTTGGGAAGAGATTTGAAGGTAGAAACGGTACAAGCTAAGTGGCAATGGACCACTCCAAAACATTTACTTGAATCTAGTGGGGCAAGCAAAATATGGCCGAAGGACCGGATCCAGCCTGCCAGGCAATTTCATCCGGCCCATGGGCAGCCACCAATTAATTGTACCCCACCCAGCCTGCATGCTTTGCTCCCACCCAGAAAGCACACAGAGCCAGGCAGACCTGCATCTATCGTGCAGGGTTCCCTGCGGCGCACATGCAGTTCCCAGCATGCACGTGCCACCAGGGGAAGCCCTGAATGATGGAACCAGCTGCCTTCCCTGCCCCATGCAGCTGCCAGGACTCTGCCAGAAGTGGTGGGGAGCCCTGTTGTCTGCTTCCGTGGTGGCAGCCAGCTCCATCATGTGGGGCTTTCCCCCTGCGGCTTGTGTAGGGTACATTTGCCCTGAGGGACCCTGCTTACTGCTGCAGCTAGTGGCAGGAGCTGTGCACTGTTGTAGGGGGAGGGTCCCCGCAGCCCCCGATCCTCCCTCACACCCCACAAACCCACACCCTGCACCACAACCCCACACATATACATACACCCCACAACATGCCCTACATGCCCCTCGCACACAGCCACACACCCTCACAAACCCTACACCCTACAATACACCCCCACATACAAAATACAAGAGTAAGATTTTATTTTTGACCTATTACTCAGTCACCTCAATATACAGTACACAAACGCAAATCATGACAAAAAAATTTTGTAATAAAATTAGAATATGTTATAGTAGATATTTGACTTTTAGTATATTTAGTATATGATTTGTTTGTTTTTCCTGGTTCAGATGACAAGGCCCCCCCTCCCAAAAGGAATACTTCCAGGGGCAAGAGGAGGGACCTCTGGTGACAAAGATCAGGGCGTAGGGGTGGGATTTCGGGTCCCAAGATAGCAACTAGGAGGCGGAGTACCTGCCAAGGGGCAGGGCTACTCTTGCAGCCCTCGACAGCTCACCAAAACTCATTAAGTGACCCTCCAGCCAAAATAATTGCCTGCCCCTGATCTAGTTGTTTAAACCCTTGTTTTAGTTTGCTTTTTGTAGTGAAAGTGGCAACCTTTTGCATAGGCAACTTGTAGGGGGGGCAAATGCCCCCCCCCCCCAAGATTGACTGCCGGCTTCTGTGGGCAGTCGCTGTTCGTGCGCACCCCCACCCCCGCTGCTGGCTTCTGCAGACAGTTGCCACTCACCACTCGCAACCTCCTGCCCTCCCCCCTCCTGCCAATGCCGCTGCTGGCTTCTGCAGGCAGTCACCGCTTGCCACAACACCGATGCTACCACCCACAAATTGTGGCCCCCCCCCAGTCTCGGGATGTACCAGTCAATGGCCTTTTGCCACCTCCTCTCTCCCTGACATCTTCTATGTAGTTAATAAAGATGGTATTTACCTGCCCCTTCACATTATACCCTTATTGGTAATGTGTCCCAAATCAAAATGGACCAGCAGACAAAAAGCCCATCTCTCTGTTCTTGGATTCACTGCTCTTCTCCTAACTTGCACTGACACCCAGTTGTACCTTTCTGTCTGTTGGGGAGTCTGCAAGGAAAATAGTCTCACTTTAAAATTGCTCCATGAATGGGCTGGTAGGAACAAAGCAGAATTGTCTCCGTTAATCTGGGATACTAGATGGGCCTGCTGCCATTTACACGGTTAGTCTTAACAAGTAGGAATCAAGAAACTGCTACTGGCCTCAGGTCTTCAGGAGATGTGGTACAGTGTTCATCCTCTGCCATTCCCTGCCAGGCCAGTAAAGGGCTCTGTTTTCATTGTTTTTAATATAAACGATCACATTCCAGGAAACTTAAGCAAGTTCTGTCTATATCTGGAGATGGTTTTGCTATTACTGTGCATTATGTATTTTTTTTCTTTCTTTTTCTTTGGGGCAAAAGCATGAAAAAAGATATTTGTTCTTTAGAGGTTTTCAATTTATTACCCATAATCTGCTATTTATTATGTCAGTTACTTCCTCAGAACACAGTTAAATTGTCACAATGCTTTGTGACTTCATAGAACACTAAGCAGTAAGAATAGAAGAACTCTCAAGAAAGAGATTCTCTTTTTATGTCATCATCCCTAGTAGTCAAGAATGAAAGAAATAATGAAATGACAGATGAGCAGAATTGTTTTTAAAATACAAATGGGAATTCTCCCTGTTTTGTTTGCAACATGACAATTATGATTTCTTTTTTAACTCTCCTTTGTTGATGTAGAAACCGGGAAGAGCAGAATCTGGTAGCTTATCCACATGATGGAAAAATCTATTTTTGCACATCACGGGACATCCCTCCTGAACATGAGCTGCTTTTTTATTACAGCCGGGATTATGCTCGACAGATTGGTAAGAAAGAAGGCACACTTACTTGCCTTTGCTGAAAAAGTTTAGTTCAAAGTCCCTTTTTGTGGTGCTTCTGAACTGGGATTTTCTTTTGTTCTGTGTCACAACTTAGTGATGAGTGCCACAGTTTTCCTATAAATTACAATTAGTTGGGTGTAGATAACATAGTTATATTGTTCTATAATAAGCCTTTATTTTTTTTCTGATCATGATGAGAAGGTTTCAGTAGAAGATATATATCTTTTCAGTTATCTGTTGCTTAGGGCTTCTAATAGCAAAAAGCCGATAGCAAAATGTGTAAGAGTCTGAAGATCTGCCTGGTCATAAGAGATCCCACAGTAGTTTTCTTCACAGAAAAATTTCCACATAATAAATAATGATGTACTTTGCAGTCACAGTGCCTAGAGCTTTCAGTGAATGCTGTTATACAGACAGACAGTGGTATGGCACCAGATGTGATACAAGCTTTCCCTCATTCATCTCCATGCCCTAACTGAGAATCACATCTGTGCCCACACTGATTAGTAACAAGAAGGGATTTCTGGGTCTGCCTTGCAGTTTTGGTTTGGAGGACTCAAGCACAAAAGGAGACCTTAAACTGACTACCATTTGTTCTTTTAGATTTACAAGAATGTGGCTGCTGGCTATACTTTTGATTGATGATCATAGCAAGAGAGAAAATTCCAAAATTCTTATCCAGACTTTATTTAATCCTTATTGAGGCAAAACTCCCATTGAAATTAAGAATCAAGTAAGATCTGCTGGAATTTGACTCAATCCTTGTACTGTTACTGAATAGCACTATGTAGGGCATTTCCACCTGCGGATTGCACTTACTTTACAGAGGTGCGTAAGTATAAGTATTACCATTTACAGACAGGGAAGCAACAACACAAATTTGCCCAAGGTAGTCTAGCAAGTCAGTAACTGAATCAGTAATAAGATTTAGTATCCTAGACCTGTGATGAAATTGTTGCTTCAGCTGAAGTACAGTTAGTCCATCCTGGAATGCGAATTGAGCAATCCTGATGTTTCAAGAAAGTACAGGTACCATAGCACTGTAATGTGTTGATATCCTTGATTATGTGTAATATCAGAGGGGTAGAGGTAGGTGTATAGCCATGTTAAAATAAGTCAGTAAATATTTTGAGTGTCTGAAGGAATGGTGTGTCTAATAGAAGTGTTTTTGTGTTAAAGGTGTCCCTGAACATCCAGACGTGCATGTGTGTCACTGTGGAAAGGAATGCACTTCCTACACAGAGTTCAAGACCCATTTGAGCAGCCACATCCATAACCACCTCTCCAGCCAGGGACACAGCAGCAGTCATGGGACAAGCCACAGTAAGGAAAGGAAGTGGAAGTGTTCCATGTGCCCCCAAGCTTTCATCTCCCCTTCCAAACTTCATGTCCATTTCATGGGACACATGGGCATGAAGCCACACAAATGTGATTTCTGTAGCAAAGCTTTCAGTGATCCTAGCAACCTCCGGACTCACCTCAAGATACACACAGGTAAAGTAGATGAATTTTTAGATGATGTTTCAAAGAACATTTTATGAAATAAATTCATTGCTGGTAAAAGGTGCCAGATTATCAGTACTATTCCTGGACATAGGAATCCTTTGTCTGTTCATGGAAAAATGCCACTATAGACAGCAGCAGTGCAAACTTACTACAGCTGCTTCCTCTGTGTGCCTCAGCTTTAACCTGGAAGAACTGTCTATCTACTACTTATAGTACCTGAGTGCCTGACTAATTGAGGACCAAGAGATGAGAGTAATAGTCACCAAATCTATTTAGTTCATGACTTCATATGCTGAGACAGCTAATCTGGGTGCTAATTATGTCAGGGGTTCATGATGTGGACACCTATCTAGTAGGAACTACACTAAAACCAGCTACTCGTTTCCCTGTAAACTTCTGTATTGTTATTAGATGGCAACTGTTTTCTATCAGTGCGCATCATATTAAGTATGTTGTCTGAGGAGTCTGTCTTAAGGGTACACAGATAATTTATCCATCTGTCTCATTCCTCAGGCAGGAAGGTTAACACTAAACAGATTGTCAATATCGGTATGGCAGCAGTTGAGATCTAAGTTGATGTTTGAGACTGCAAGAACAAGGGAGAGTTACCATAAACCAAACTGAGTTAAACCTTGCAAAGGAAATTAAAATAGATAAAAAGAGGTTCTTCAGCCCATAAATGAAAAGAGAACTAGGTAAGAAATGGGACACCTGTTCCAGTGAGAGAGATGATCTATGTATAGCCCCAAAATAAATTGATATTTTTGTCTTAGTTTTCAGTAAAGAGGATGTTGATCACAGAGTCTGAGATGAAATCAAATGGAAAATACCTCATTTGACCTAGAAGAAAAACTCCAAAAGCTCAGTGCATTCAAGGCAAAAAGACTGGATAATCTCCATTCCAGCATTTGTTAAATTGTAGGTCCAGTAGCAAAGTGTGTTACAAATCCATCAATTGGGAGTAGTGTCATATGAGTGGAGAGTAGCAAATACAGTAAATATGTTTAATAGGTAGGGGGCAGAAATCTGAACAGATATAGGCAAGTTTGTCTGACTTCAGCAGTAAGGCTATAGAAGAAATTCTGAAGGAAAGAATAAATAAGATGCAGATCTAAATGGAAAGTGAGATAGAATGCAATATCAGTTTACTAAAGGTAGATTGTGCTAGACTAACCCAATATCTTTCGTTGATCAGGAAAAACTTATTTCATTGACAAAGTAAATATAGTAGAGTTACCCTATCTAGACTTCAGTAGGGTATTTGATATGGTGCCTGAAATGGGGGAGAGAGGAGGAGAACAGTGAGTTATTTTGAAAGGAGAAATACAAGGCTGGAGGGAGATTACTAGTAGAGTTCCTCAAAGAATAGTCTTGGCTCTGATCTCATTCTGTTTTATTAATGCCATTGGCACAAAAAAGTAGGAGTATGCTAACAGATTCCCCCCCTCCTTAAATTTATTTGATGGCACAAAATTTGGAGGCATTGTCTATACAGAAGAGGATCAGAATCTCATACATAAAAAACTGGTGGACTTTGAGGACTGGAGTGAAGAAAAATACAGTGACTTTTAAAGATGCAGAGTGCAGTGCAATCGACATTAAGACTAGTAATGAATGTCTCCTTTTTGAGTGATTGTCCATATGAATATCCTCATCATGGGTATGTATGTTCCATAGCACTTGATGTTAAAGATGTTTTTTATTGTGATACGTCCATGAGGGTGCCAATTCCCCTGGTGGTTCAGTCTTCCCTCAGTTAGAGGAAGGACTTTGGTATGTGCAACAAAATACTACTTTTTCCTGTGCACATATGTAATGATCATGCTGGACACTAGGCCTGTGCGAAGCGGCTAGTATTCACTTCGGATTCAGACAATTCGGGAGACGGTGATTTTGATTCAGTGATTCGAATCATTGTCCTGAATTGATTTGGACAAATCTGATTTGGAGATTCAGCCACCACCGAATCGGCTGAATCTCTGAATCAAACAGACCCCATCCCCCACCTGCTCTCCCAGCCCCATCAATGGCTGCCTCACCTGGTCCTAGCATTCTGGCGCTTAAAAAAAAATTAAAAAAAAATTAAAAACACCTCCTTCACTGACTGCTACCAGGTGCAGGGGGGGGCGGGGGGCGGGATCCCTGCTGCCCCCCCCACTGCCCCACTCTGCATAGTGGGCTCTGCCATGAGCCCCCATCTGCCGCCCGCTCTCCCAGCCCCCACCATGGCTGCCCCTCCCGGCCCCAGCATTGGTCCTTTAAAAACAAAAAAAAAAACCTCACACTCACCGGCTCCTGCTAGACAGGGGGTGATCCCTGCTGCACTCCACTTCCCTGCGCTGCGTGGGGGGCTCTGCCATGGGTTCCCAGAAGCCCTGAAGGCTGCTGCAGCAGCCAGTAAGTGCAGGCCTTTTTTTTCTTTTTCTGTTTTTTTTTCTTTTTTAAAGAACTGGGAGTTAGGGTGGGTGGAGCAGCTATCGACAGTCCTGGGAGAGTGAACGGGGGATGCAGGCTCATGGAAGAGCCCCCCACACAGTGCAGGGCAGTGGGAGGCAGTGGGGATTGACCCCCACCTGGCAGGAGCCGGTGAGTGCATGTCTTTTTTTTTAAAGAGCTGGGACGCTGGGGCCAGGCCATTGATGGAGGGCGCTCAGGGGGGCTGGGAGAGCAGGCAGGGGATGGGACCTCCTATGGTCCTGTCCCCCCTCCTCCACACCCCTATCCCCTACTTACCGGTATGGAGTCCAGGTCCAGCTCCGTGCAGCTGTAAGTGGGGACTGCCCGAATCTCCAAAGCTCTCTGACTCTTTTCTGAGTTGATTTGGAGAGCTTTGAATTGATTCGGACCTTTTTATTGGTCTCCTGATTTGATTTGGATTCAGAGATTCGGCCGCTGAATCGGGCCAAATCTCCTTCAAATTAAATCAGCACCTGAAGCTTTGCACAGCCCTACTGGACACCTCCTTATTAGGATGGGAGGCCCTTATGGGTGACTTCTAGGTGTAGGAGGTCTCGGTTCTGTAGGAGATGAAACTCCGTATTAAAGTGCTAGGGTTGAGAGTGATGTGGAGAACATGTTTTCTACACTACATAGATGGGTGTCATGTGCAGGTTCTAACAGACAACACCGCAGCAATATTCTATATCAATAAACAGGGTGGGGTGACGTCCTCCTCTTTATGCAGGGAGGTAGGTTGCATATGGCAGTGGTGCATATGTCACCAAATATACTTCTCAACGGTACACTTCATTGATACCTGGAAAATCAAAGAAAACTGAGCAAATCCATAGTCCTACACCATGAGTAAGAGGTCCAAGATTCTGTTCTCCAGTCAACATTTGCAGACTGGGGTTGGGTGAAGATGTCCAACACAAACAAGTCTGTCAGTGAGAAGTGCCAGTTCTGCTCCAGGAATTGTCCATGTCTGGACTGTACCCAATGCCTGTCTTATTCTGTGGTCAGGAATCCTCCCTTATGCCTTCATATCCATGCTTCTGATTTCACTGGCTGTTCCTCAGTGTGTGAGACAGGATGTGGCCTTTGAGAATCATTCTGGCTCCTGTACAGTTAAGATCTTGGTACCAGTGCCTTCTGCTGACATTAATGAGAGTCTAGGGTTCTTTCTTGGGGCCTAGACCATGTGATCCAGGACAGAAGGGAAGTACTTGATCCAGCTCTGACTACTTCCATTTCATAACCTGGGTGCTTGATGGCTCTTGGAAATAGTGGGACTTCTTAGCCCCAGTAAGGGACATCCTTTTGCACAGCAGAAAGGACTTGAGTAGACACTTTTCTGGCTAAGTGATTGAGATACTCAGGATGGTGCCAGGAAAGAAACCCCCCGTCTAGATATTCCTCTAGTTTGGCTATGCTGGAATATCTGCTAAATCTTAAATGTTGTAGACTAGTACATCAGCTCCATTCTCCAGCCAAAAGCAGACATACTTTACTTTCCCACAGTCCTGCAGTTCCTTAAATGAATGACCAAAGTTTTTCCTCTGGAAAGACAGCATGTCCCTCATTGGGGCACAAATTTGGTTCTCTCACCTCTGCTGAGTTCTCTCAGTATTTGAATCTACGGTAACACACTCCTTGCTCCACCTTTCTATGAAACCAGCTTTTCCAGTGGCCATTTTTGCAGTTAGGAGACTGGGTGAGACCAAGGTCCTTCATATACTGCCTTCTGAGCAGATAAAATATTTTTGAAGACTTACCCTAGTTGTTACCCAAGATGATTGCTGACTTCTGCCTGAGTCAGCAGATGTATTTGCTGGTATTCTTACTACAACCTCACTCCTCCAGGTCTGAGGTGTTGTTTCACACACTCGATGGGCAAGAAGTTTTGTCTTGTACTTGCATGGGATTAGGCTTTTCTAAAAGCCTCTGGCTATTGTTTCTTCCACCCAGAGACCCAAAGGGACACACATCAGCTGGGTATTAAACTGTCACAAGAACTCCAAGGCAGAAGCTTCTCTAGGCAGAGCACATTGCAGCAGAGCCTACAACTGATATCAGCAGGGAAGCTGCCACGTGCTCCATACAAACCTTCACCAAGAATTACACAATTGCAGTAGCCCCAGGGCAGATACTGCGTTTGATCCTTTGGCTGATGTTTACCTAGGGAACTCTGAGGCCCACCTTCAGGTATGTGATCACACACCATCCTTTATCCCTTCAGCCTGGAACGCAAGAAGGGGAGGATTGTGGTGTGCCTGTAGATACTGACAGGGCTGTAAGTCTTCTATGTCAAGTGCTGAGGTGCACATGTACCCATGATGAGAATGTGGACAAGACATCTTGAAGAACTCTGGTTACTGGTAAGTAACTTCCCGTTCCTCTGCAAGGTGAAAGTTCATTAGTTCAAAGCAGGAGGAGAAAGATCTGGATATGTTAATTGATCACAGGATAACTATCAACCACCAAAACAATGTGGCTGTTAAAAAGGCAGATGTGATTTTTAGAATGTACTGGGTAAAGTATGCCCAGAAAAAAGAGGGATATATTAACAATATTGTACAAAGTCATGGTAAGATTTTATCTAGAATCCTGGATGCAGTTCTCATCTCCAGTGGTAAGCATCATTATTCCCACTTTACAGACAGGAAAACTGAGTCACACAGAGAGGAAATGATTTCCCCAAAGTGATCTGATGAGCCAGTATGTCTTTCCAACCGAGCTGGAAGTGGTACCCAGATAATACCTCGGTGTTCAGTGCCCAATTCTTAACCTTGCATTTTAGCCTTGTGGTAAGTGCCAAAAGCTTCCTGACAGTGATCTTACCTAGAACATAGAGGATCTCCCATCTAGATGGGGTCCTAAGGTGTAGTAAATATTTGGTTACACAAACTGTTCGCTGGAATCACTTCACCTAACCTGGCACCTCCTATGGCACCTAAAACAATGGGGTCCCAATTCTTCATTGGCTCATAGGCACTACCATAAAAACTATATGAATATGAATAACAATTGCAGAGACCATGTGGATGAACACAGCAGGTGGGCTCACTGCTTCTCAACAAAGTTCTCAGCGCTGTACATGCACAACTGAGCTTGAGTGACAGATTTTGGTCTCCTGAATGGCTAGTCCAAACTGTTGTTTTAAGTAGGCCTCCTGGCTAAGTTTGAAAGAATGGAAGAAGTGAAAAGGTAAATGCTTCGCTGGGACCCTCTTTTAGGGAAAGATTTTCTACAAGTGATTAATGGGAGCCCTCATTGTCACTGTGTGTGTGTGTGTGTGTGTGTGTGTGCAATTCCAGGCCAGAAGAATTATCGCTGTGCTCTCTGTGACAAATCCTTCACTCAGAAGGCTCATCTGGAGTCCCACATGGTCATCCACACTGGAGAGAAAAACCTCAAGTGTGATTACTGTGACAAGCTGTTCATGCGGAGGCAGGACCTCAAGCAGCATGTGCTCACCCACACGCAGTAAGTGATCTTGGTTGTAGGGACTGACCACCTGAAATATTAGGACTGTGTGTGGAATAAACAACAGCCAAATAATGGTACAGAGACTTCTGTATCTGAAAACCCCCAGGAGTGTGGACTAAAGTAACTAGGTGAGACTAAATGGTGATCAGCTCTAAAAGGGCCGTGTTGTTGACATCTGTTGATGAAGTATTGTGGAAGGAAAACTATTCGGTAAACCTTCAGAGAATTTGCCAGGCTTCCTTTGCTTCCTAGAGAGGGCACCCAAGTTATCTTGGTTGTGTTGTGTAATAGCATTCTACAGTTATTACACTTTTATCAGTATAAGTGATCGGAAACCAGTCTATACCTGTAACAATAGAAGTTTGATGGACATAGACTGGTTTAAAAATGTTGGAACCCCGTCTAAGCTCCCCAGCCATCAAGGGCTTGTGTATTTTGTTTGGTACCAATCTAAACTACGCCACATACAGAGATCTGTGTAACTGGGATCAATTCTGCCACCTCCAGCTGTTTGAATGTCTGTACCTCGCCAAGCTGAAACCTGAGTTCTAGTGTGAGCATCTGGAATCAAGACAGAAATTACAGGCTCCCTGATAGTCTTACTCACCAGCGCCTCATCCCCATCTCTTGGTTTAGTTAGTCCCAGTCTCCACCCCTGCAAATTGGGCTCTTAAATTGGGGTGTAAGACTGCAAATTAGGAGCTCTGCAACTTGGATTCCTAATTTGCAGTCTTACACCCCAATTTAAGCTCCTTGGTCTAATCTTCCCCAGCCCTCCAACACAAGTGCGTTGCTCAACGCTCTCAGTCTCCACCTCAGGCTTCTTGTCTGATCTCAGTTTCCCATTCGCTTTCACAATTCTTGTCCAGCCAGTCCAGCTGTCTGTTTTCTTTCCTCCCCTCCCTGGTTCTGTCATCTAGCCTGTCTCCCTCTGCTTACAGCCCCACTTGACCTTCCTCCCAGTCTTCTTTTCCAAATCTAAGCTCTCTACCTGACCCTTCCTCTGGTCCTGCCTGAGAGATACTGGAGGGATGGGGAGGGTATTGATACTATAGGAGAGATACTTACCCTGCCCTTTGTTCTGGTGCCCAGCACCATAGTAGCTGGGAGCATCAGGTGCAGGGCAAGGAAATACCTGCTCAGCTCCTTTTGCACCTGACTGCAGCATTTTCAGTGCAGGAAGAATCTGAATGAAATAAAAATAATTACCTTCTAAATTTAAGTCTCTGTTGGGCTTTTGCAAACTGAGACATTTTCAGAGCGAATTTGTTTTTTTTCTTGGAGACCTGACACCAAAGTGGGTATGTCTACATGTGAATTTACACACTCCTAAACTTAATGCGCCTTGACCTAACGCGACTTTCTGGGCAGCCTGCCCTGGTCAGCACCCTGGACAGCCCCCAGAAGCCCTCTGCCGTGAATCCCGGCAGTGCAGAGCACTGGCGTAGCGGGTGGGAGCCTCCAGTCCCCCCGGATGCAATCACCTGAGCCCTGGCCCCGGCCCTAACCCTGTCCCCATATTCCTGCTGCCTCAGCTGAGCCTGCGGGGCCCCATCCTGCTGCAAAGAAAAAGAGGCAGCGCAGGGCCTCAGAGGCTTGGTTCCCGCCTGCTCAGTCACATAGCGTTAAGGTGCCTTCCAGTGTCTACATGTGCTTTAAAGCACCTTAACTATTGTACCTGAATTTGATACTTGCCTTATGCAGGTATTAAATTTAGGCATGATTAGCCTAAAATTGCCATTTTTAAGATGCATTAAGGGTGCACACGTGTAGACCCCTGTCCTTAATGCACCTTAAAAATGGCTAATGCACCTTAAATCACTGTGTGTAGATGCGTCCAGTAACATCCCCAGTTCAAATCCCTGCTCCAAAGCCATTTGATAAAGTAAACAGTTCTGGCTGAGGAGTTCTACCCTAGGATTGCGTTGACAGGGATTTTTGTTTGGGAAAGAGCTTTTTGACTCTACTAAATTAATTGCTAGCATGACAAGTGATCTACTGAGTTCTGTGAGGCATAGAATAGAGTATTTGTACAGATGCGATAGCTTGTAAATCCTGTACAAGGATCTTTCTGCCTAGTGCTGGACATGTGAAATCATTTCTGAATTATTCCCTGTAAAATGGAAAATGCCTTGAAACAGTGATTAAATATATAAAGAAAAAGTAAACCAGTTCCCAGATCGCCTGAACAGACCTGTCAGCAGCATCTGCTTTGCGTGATGAGTAATGTGTGACTTTTTTTTATCTTTTGCAGAGAACGGCAAATCAAGTGTCCTAAATGCGACAAGCTGTTCCTGAGGACAAATCACTTGAAGAAGCATCTCAACTCACATGAAGGAAAGAGGGACTATGTCTGTGAAAAGTGCTCCAAGGCTTACCTAACCAAATATCACCTCACTCGCCACCTAAAAATCTGTAAAGGTCCCACATCCAGTCTCTCTGCCCCAGAGGAGGAGGAAGAGGAGGATTCAGAGGAAGAAGAACTAATAGACTCTGTGAGGACTGAAGACTGTAGGATTAACCGCGGAGTGTATTCAACAAATGACTCGCTTTCTGGACACAAGTGAGGAAAGGGAGGGAAAACTGCTTGGATGTAAAATTTTGGGAGGAAAAGTTACTCCCCTCTCCCCAACTACCAAGTTAGCAAATGAATCTATTTCCCTGATATATTAATCTCTGTGGCCAAAACATTGAACTCTGATTGAGAATAGACGGTATGCTTATCTGTTGAGAGTGGATGGTACGCCTATCTATTGACAATGAACCATTTCTACTATGGAAATCTGCTTCAAGATCCTAAACATACACAGTGTGCACTCTGACTTCTGTGCTGACTGAAGCTCATACTCTGCTGGTACGCTGCCAGGAAGGAAGTCACCTTGCTTGATTCTTTGGGCAAAAGAATAGCTGACCAGCCAAGTGATTTGGTTATTGTGGGGATGTATGAGCCAACAGTCTTGAACTGCCAAAGCCATGAAAGTGTGGCAAGTGTTTAGAAAGGAAAAAAATGGTCATGTCACTCAAGCCACGTCCGCACCTTGCGCCACTGCTACTTGTCCTTAGGGAATGCCTGTGCCATGTACATTTTGGTGCATGGCAATTTACCCCAGGGGCAGTACGGGAAGCTGGGACAGCAGCCTTACCTGAGGTCCTGGGGCCTCCCAGGGCTGCAGCAATGGCAATTCTGCCACCTGGAGCCTGGCTGGTAGCTGCAGCACAGCTCTGGGTGGCCCCGCTCCACTTTTGAGTGGCGCGGGCTGCCCATGTGTGGACTGCTCTGTTTTTTTTTCTCTGCAGGTTTTTTTTGTTTGTTTGTTTTGGTTTGGTTTTTTTGTTTTGGTTTTTTTGACCCCTGGACATACAAGGGTCAAAAAAACCCGCAAGGAAAAAGGCAGCGCACTGCACACATGGGCAGTGCTTCCTTGCAGCGCAGAGAACACCTGAATGCAATATGTGGTGCTTACAAGATGTGCTTGCGGTGCTCCATACTGCCTGGCTGTGCTTGTCTGGATGCAGCCTCAGTGTGTATTTTTTTCACTTTTTAACTCAGTGGTTGGGTTTGTCTTCTCTCTCAGGCACAGATAGAGCATAGCACAGAGAATTCATGCTCAGGTTTCCTTCTGGAGCGGTGATTCTCAACTGAGGCTGTTGGTATTCTGGTTTGCCTTGAAATCCTGTCAAGGGTGACTTAGGGTGCCAGGCACTGTGTGCAGTTAGGTGTGCAAATGTGATTCACAAGATGAACCCAAGGATCTCAAATAGGAATCCATAATGTTAAAAGCATCATAACCTTTTGTGGTCTGTCTGAGTTCTTTGCAACAGAAGAATTGTTCTGTTAATTTTTCCATAGTTAAGAAATGAATCAGAAATGCCAGCTCTTAGTTTTCAGAGAGGTCTTGTCAAATGAGGTTGAGAACCACAGTCCTAAAGATACAAATTTAATGCTTTGGTTTAAAAAGAAAAACAAAAAGCAGTGAAATCGATGCTCATTGTGGACAAAACAATTACCTGACCACAGACAATGTGGAGGAAACCAAAAATTGGCTTTCAGAAAAACAGTATTTCCTCTTAGCTCCTGGTTAACTGGACAAGAGGGCTGGGAGTGATCCTAACACGTACCTGGTCTCAGTTTCATGGGATTGACTTGGCTTTTAGAGTGAACAAGAGACTCGCAAATGAGCGCGTAGTGTTTACAGTATGTATCAATACGCGTGGCTGTGCTGTGAACCTTGACCACGTGCGGTGGTGGTAGCAATGGGAGGGTTTGCTGCTAATGATATTTATGGAATGAAAATGTATTTCATTCAAATTTGTTTTCCTCTCGGGAAAAATTAAATATGACTGTTTTCTAACTGCTTTCTCCTAATTTCTAGTTTTCCTTTGTACTGTAATAATCATCAGGTTCAATCAATACAGGCATCCAATGAATGAAAACAACAACATGGAACCTGATTGTGGAGCAATAGAAAACCCTTGCAGATCTTTCACCTCTCATGAACTAGCTAGCTGCATGAGGCTCCTGCCTCAGCAGCCTGGGGCCAGGAACTAGGGGGAATGAATCCAAGGGCATTAAGGGGAATATCACCTCTGCTGCCAGTTCTGATTCCTTTTGCCTGTAGGCCAATATGGCTACAGCTTGTCTACAAGGGCAAGTGAAACAAAGCCCATCTTTGACTCTCTGTCTTGAGCCACGATGGCCAGGTCCACCTGCCTTGTGCCCATGCTGCCCCTTCTCTGTGCTCTCTGAGCTGGGCTCTGAGCAGCTGCTTTTGAGGAGTGGTCTCTACAGCAACGATCTTCTAGTCAGTTCCCAACAGGCCCATCTTCACACCCCTAACAACCACATTTTACACCACAACAACCACTTAGCCAAGAGAAAAAGGTCATTATCCATATGAACCAGGAAACTAGCAGAAAATGGGTAATAGCTTGTTGGGAGGGAGGAGGGGGGAGAGAGGGCAGGAGGCAGGGGCAGGGGAACAGCAGCTCTGCAGCATCAACGCTAACATGGCAGGACCCATCTGCTCCACTAACGTCCCCCTTGGGGACTTCGTAGCTGCTGATTCTGTGCCAAGTCTCACAGGGTGGGTTTGTGTCCTGCAGAAGCAGGTAGGTGCAGAGCAGGGGCGGCAGCCCTCGGCAGGTGGGCTACAGCATGGCACGTGAAGCCATTTTGCTCAGCCTGCCATGGCCTGGCTGGGCTCTGGGCAGCTGCTGCCAGCCACTGGGCTCAGGCTGCTCCCAGCAGGTAGCAGGGATGCTGCAGGCAGCCTGAGCTCCATGGCTGGCAGCAGCTGCCCAGAGCCGGGACTGGCTGCAGGGGGAGCGGCTGCCTCAGGAGAGGGGACTGCACTGTGTGTGGGCATTGGCAGTGCTGGAGGGAGTGGGGGCTAGGGCAAATTTTGGAGGTGGCCACAGCCCTGCAAGCCTGCCCGCACCCACATGCACACGGCCAGGCCACA
>NW_017729022.1:67819391-67819622 GCF_001723915.1 Gavialis gangeticus
ATCTACCCTCTGCCAACTTGTGCCCGTTATTCCTGGTCACTACTGACAGCGCTCAGGGACTTCCTCAGCACCTGCTGGTCCCCCCAACTAGTTTGCAACAGGCCACTAGATCCCCCCCTCAGCCTTCGCTTGTGCAGGTTAAACAGGTTCAGGTCCCGTAGCCTCTTCTCGTAGGGCCTGCCCTGCAGTCCCCTGATCATACGAGTGGCCCTCCTCTGGACCCTCTCCATG
>NW_017729022.1:67820621-67821833 GCF_001723915.1 Gavialis gangeticus
CTGGAGGGAGTGGGGGCTAGGGCAAATTTTGGAGGTGGCCACAGCCCTGCAAGCCTGCCCGCACCCACATGCACACGGCCAGGCCACAGGACAGTCCTCCCTGATGATGACCTGGGCCACTGCAGCCCCTGTCCTTGCCTGGGAGCCTGCTCATGCGCTGCAGCACGCCCCACCGAGGCCTCAGCATGGACCTGCCCAGCAGCTAGCTGCAGGGGCGGCGCTAAGGGGGAGGGATGGGGGGGCTGATACAGCCACCCAAAAATTTGCCTGAGCCCCACCCCTGACCTCCCCAGTGGGGGCCAGGCTTGGAGCAGGGTGGGTGGCAGTGGCCTGGGCAGTGCTGGATGGGGGGAACTGAGCGGGGGTACTAAGGTGAATTTTGAGGTGGCCACAGACTACTCCTCCCCACCCCAAACTGCATGTGGGCAGGGGCTGGGACAGCGCCCACATGCATGCAGGCCTCCAGGTGGATGGTGCTGGAGGGGCTGGTGTTGCCCTGAGGCATGTGCAGCCACCACCAGGGACGAGATGCTGCTGAGCGGCTGCTGCAGGAGGGGCCAGGGCTTCACTGCCTCAGGGCTCTGCCCGCTGTCCACCCAAGGGTGCGCACAGCTGCCACTGGCACAAAGCTCAGCTGGAGCTCTGGAGCCCACGGGGTGGCTGGCCCGGGGGGGGGGCACTCAAAAATTCCCCTTAGTGCCCACCCCCCCCATCCAGCACTGCCTGGGCTGCTGCTGCCCACCCCGCTCCAAGCCTGGCCCCCAACTGAGGAGTGCCAGGCTCAGCTGTGTGGGGTGGCAGTTGGGGGGCTAAGGCTAATTTTAGGATGGCCATCGTGACCCTCCCCTCCCCCCACAAGTGCCGCATTTCCCCCACCCCACCCCCGGCGCAGCTGGCTGCTGGGTGGGTTCCAGGCCAGGCCCTCAGTGGGGCACGCTGCAGCCCACAAGCAGGCTTCCAGGGAAGCACAGGGGCTGTGGCAGCTCAGGGCATCGTCTGGTCAAACTGTCCTGCAGCCCGGCCGTGCACGTGAAGGTGTCTGGTTCTGTGCACTGTCTGGTTTGGCTTTGTGTGCGTATCTGGTCCTGCGTGCGTGCATGTACAGCTCTTCGTCTGGTTCTGTCTGTGCTTGCATGTGTTTGGTTCTGGGCGTGTGTGTGTCTGTGTGTGCTCGCATAGTTTCATAGTCAGAAGGGATCTGAGCAGATCATC
>NW_017729022.1:67821861-67831528 GCF_001723915.1 Gavialis gangeticus
ACGAGTGGCCCTCCTCTGGACCCTCTCCATGTTGTCCACATCCCTCTTGAAGTGCAGCGCCCAGAACTGGATGCAGTACTCCAACTGCAGCCTGACCAGTGTTGCACAGAGTGAGAGGAGCACCTCCTTGGCTCTGCTCGAGATGCATCTGTGGCTGCATGACAAGGTGTGGGTGGCCTTCCTGACTGTTGGCCCATATTTTGGCATCAATGACGACGCCAAGGTCCTTTTCTGCCTCTGCACTGACGAGAAGGGAGTTCCCCAGCCTGTAGGTATGCTGCTGGTTCTTCTTCCCCAGGTGCATCACCTTACACTTGTCAGTGTTGAATCCCATCCTATTCTCATCTGCCCACCCCTGTAACCTGTCTAGGTCCGATTGTAGCCTATGCCTCCCTTCTAACGTGCCCACATCGCTCCACATCTTAGTGTCGTGAGCAAATTTGACCAAGGTGCTTTTTGCCCCCTCGTCCAAGTCCCTGATGAAGATGTTGAACAGTGCAGGCCCGAGGATGGAGCCCTGGGGGACCCCCCCCCCGCCGCCCACATCGCTCCAGGTCGAAAACAACCCATCCACCACCACTCTCTGGGTGCAGCCCTCCAGCCAGTTGGTGACCCATTTGACTGTAGGTGTCGATGCCACAGTCCCCCAGTTTCTTAATGAGAACAGGGTGAGAGACAGTGTCCAAGGCCTCCCGAATGCCATGCACTTGGTGCTCTGCCTACATGTGGTTCTTCCTCTCTTCCCTCTCCTTTGTCTCTCTCTCTCTCATCACATCATGCTTAGCAAAGGAGGAATACACACCAAAGGTAATATATGAAGTTTTATTTATTGTCACCAGGTTTAGAGGGTTTTTTTGAAAATCTTGTATTTACTGTAAAAAAAGAAGCAGTAACATTTATTAATTAACTACATTAATAGGCAGCATGTCCTACCATATACCTCCAGCTCTGGTTTTTGTTCTTTTGGCATGCCATCACTCCAGCACCTTACAAGGTAGACGGTGCGGTTTTTTTCAACACTCTAGCCAAAAATGTTGCCTAACTCCAGTGTAGGGGGAGGGGCTGGCCTTGCCTGTGTACAAGTTTCCCTCGCTTTATGCTGTACATGTGTTCCTGGAAAATGGTGCATAACTCAAATTTGCATAAAGGGAGAGCACTGTACCCACAGAGACCGTTGCCATTTGCGGGGGATATGGTCTCAAGATCCCCATGAATGGTGAAATCCACAAATAAGGGACTGTGGTCATGAATACCATCTGCGTTCACGAAGGCTGTGCCCCTGGTGGCTGGAGGGGGGGGCCATGGCTGTGCAGCAGTGGCAGGAGCCTGGCAGCAGCAAGCACACAGCTCCTAAGAAGCTCCTATAAGTGTATTTAAGATGGGGGTTCAGCCTTTATGAATATTTAAAACCACAAATGCTGAACCTGCAAATAGCAAGGGTTTCCTGTACAATGTAACAACTAAGGATACATTCTAAGACCTCAACTGTACTGACCCCCAGACCTATTTCTACCACTTTTACAAGACAATTTTGGTACCCCCTGGGTGGTGGTGAATGTTACCACAATGGGATGAAAACTACAGAAACAAGTGTCGCAGCTGATGTGCAAGGAGCACAGCTCCACCCAGGAGACTGTATTTTGGTGTGCATGCCTCCTACAATGCACCACACAAACCAGTTGACTGTGGGCTTCCACCACACCAGTCACGTAAGAGTGAATTTACCTTGCATGTAACAAATTTTGGGTGTAAAAAGGGTCATTGCACAAGAATGAATTTGCACATACAGAACCCACATAAATCAAGGGAAAAGCTGTGGTGTGCAAAGACTCAGGCCTGAGAAACAGTAGCAAGAGCGCAGAGGTCCTAACAGGAGAGGGCAGAAGTTGGAAGATTATTGCCCAGGTGTCTTGTGACAGAGCTGTCCAACAGCACCTTGAGGGTCTGAAGCACCTTCCTCCCCACCCACCCATCCATCTTCCCTGGGAACTCGGCCAGGGGCCTGCATTCCTCCAACCCTCTCCCTGACATGATCATCCCCTGCACCTGGCAGTGATGATGCCAGGAGTGGACCTGGAAGGTGGGGGCAGAATCTCCCCCGGGAGCACCAGCGCAGCTACATACCTGAGGACCTAGGCTAATCCCCATCAGCAGCACAGGTGGCAGGAGCAATGCTTGCAGCCCTATGCTTGGAGACATGAAAACAAACTGGAGCACAGAGTAGCAGGAGGTGACAGAAGGGGACCAGAGTGGGGCAGGGTATAGGAAGGGGTTGTGGTCAAGTAGGGAGTGAAGACAGGGCTGCTGTTAAAAAGCTTTTATTGAACAAACAGTGCAAGGGAGCTCAGTGTTAAAAAGTTCCAACAAAATGGAAAAAAAGCAAGTAGTAGAGTTCTGGATATGTACCATAGCAGCCACTTGCAGCAGCAGTGTGTGCAGGGGTGTGTATCTGGTGGGAAGCAAGCAGCAGTGCAATGTGGGCTGCCTGGAGGGCTGATCAGACCACTGTCACAGGATGCTTAGTGTCCACCCAAAACAGTGAATAGGTTTCCAAGTCATACTTGATTTTCCAGGTCTTTTTGAACCATTCCAGGCAGAGCTGAAACCTGATTTAACAGGTTTGTAAGGCCGTGCACATCCGGTTTAAACCATGTTTAAGCATTCTAGGTGTTATTTGTACCTGACCCATCATTCTGGCTGCTATGGGTAAGGGGAGCACTATGCCCTAGCAAGATAAGCACTGTGCTGACAGGGAGGAAACCCTGTTTATTGGTCTTCCTTTCAATGAGGTTTCTTCATTTTGCATTAAATAGTCACTGGGTAAAACAAATACGGTGGCAGGGGCCAGGACCAGAGAGGGGGATTCAAACAACTCACTGACTGCCTGACAGCACACTGGCTGCAAGGTCACAGGTTAGGCACTTCCAGGCACTTCTCCAGCACTCCTTTTGTAGATGAGCCACTGCCCCTTTCACATTATAGTTATTTGGAAAAACTCATCAGCCCCACCCTTCTATGGTCAAGGGAAAAATCTAAGCCACGTCAGGTCAAAGGCAATGGACCAAGTTCCCAATTTCTATCTACTTGTGAGACCGTGGTACTGGAGAGGAAGTCTTCCACTAGTCACAGCCAGCACAAAGATAGGTGCAGTCTCTTTAAAATAAGAATGGAGCAGGCAAAAAAAGGACACAATGAAGCCAGACTGTTGCTGTAAAACTTACTAAACAGTCCAAGCAAGCTGCAGTTTATATGGCATTCAGATCACTGGGTCCTGCTTCTCCAAGCCACACCAGCAGAAAATGTTTATAAACTCTATTCCCCCTAACTGTATTATGTTTTTGTGCACCTAAGCAAGTGGAATAAAGATTGCATTAAAAGAGGATCTCTATAACTGTCTGTGATGGCTGTGGGGTAAAAAGCTCATCCCTGCGCTGTTTCACATTATAGGGGCACAGACATATGTAAGAACTGTATCAATGCCACATGATAATAGCATAAGCTGCTGTGATACAAAAGTTATATCTTTACGATTCTGTGGTGATGCAAGTGTAGCAAAACCGCTGCAGCTTTAACCCCGCTTCCTTCAGGGTCAAATTTGGGGCAATTTAATTCACTTGCATCAATAAAGCATCACACAGATGTGAGAGCTGTACCAGCTGATGCACACTCCTGAACAGTACCTTTCCCTCCCCTTTTAAAGCAACTAGGCAGTATATTTGCCGATGCCCTCAGGGGGTCTCTCTCAACCTTCCAGGGTGGTGACCTATTCTTCAATGATCAAAGACTTCCATGACTGCCTCGGTACGAGCGTTACAGTGCATACTGGTATACCTCTGCCATCTGTGACTTCCACAATCTGAAACGGGAAAGCGTGTGAAGAGTACCAATGCAGAATTTCTTCTGTTTTACACTAGAGGAACATATTCAAAGCTTCACAACCCCCTTTACTGCCTAGAGTTGCCCCACCTGGGGATGCAAATCCCCCAAGTGAGAAACATTAAGAGATTTCACATCTGCTTAGTGAACTTTGAAAACCTTTCTTAAGACCCATGACTTTCAGAAGGAGCATTTTCATTATGCAGTTCAGAGACTTCTCTCTTCATGGCAATACTTCCGTGTACCCCCTAGAGGAACACCATGCTTTTATGCTATAGATACCACTTTACAAATAAAAGTTTGCATGTCTGGGATGCAAATCTCCACTATTTTAGGGATGGGCAATCTCATGAGTTAGTGACTTAACCCTTCATTGTCCATGGGAAAGGCAGAAAAGCAGAACCTCTTGACTGCCTCCTTTTTGAGCCACAAGGCAATTCTTTCCTCTCATGAGAGAAAGCGCTGCAAATTGCACCCAGTCGTTTGGTAAACATTTACAGAAATGAATCGAGCTTTGTGCAGAGAAGATATTTCATTGTAGTCCCTATATACACCCCGGTTTATTGCTTTCACTTGCATAGTATATTTGGGAGGCTCCACTGGTCATGATTCCATTGCTGCGTCTGAACTTTTGCTGCTACTGCTGGCAAGGGAGCTGCTAGCTCCAGAGCTGGCACTGGCAACTACGAGCCTCTCTCTGTTTCCAAACGCTTCATTCACTGCAATGTAAACAGGAGATTACATAAATGCCTCATGCAGAAAAGGACAGGATTTTCTTTAACAAAAGACAGGAATCTAAAACTTAGTTACGCAGTCTGGAGAGCTTTCCCCCTTCCCCAGCCACAGGGGCCCAAGTCTTACATTACAAGACAAACTACATCTTTGCTAATTAATTACACTAAGAAGGAGGCATGCTATTTCTTCCCACACAGGACCGCTCGCTGCCATTTTGTAGTTATGCTGCTTGTGGTCTGTGATTCCTCAAGATCATCTTCTGGTCAAGCAAAGTGGAGTGATACCAATTCGAAGTGCATGAATGCAATCTATTCGTGCTTGACAATCTATTGACTTTTTGCAGACCAACACATTATGTTTAGAATTTTGGTTTTAGTCCAATTTAAAATGTCATTTGCTTTCCAAAAGCAGCTAGAGACCATTCCCAAAATTGCTACTGTTGGCTTACATACTGAAACAATGCAACTGGCCACGTGTCAGGTCCCACTGCTACCCCCACCCACCGGCAGTCAAGGATTTCATGTTAAAGGAGTGTGCTGCCAGACAAAACATGCCAATAACCACAAAGATCTTCCATCTGCCATGCAGAACAGCATTAAAAAGTGGCATACATCCACATCAGACAATGCCTGAAGCCAAAGGAGAATACATTCATTTCTGCCAAATACAGGAAGTTTTGATTCAAGACTCCAATTTAAAAAAATCTTATAGTTGGGAAATAGAGCCTAGTATTGACTAAGGGCAACTTTGTATTTCAAAGCATAAGATCAAGGCACCCGCTTCACTGGGGCTACAATTCCACAGGGCCATAACCAGTCTATGTGCCTGGTATGCTGTGAGCAGCAGAACCAGGTGCTGGCCACACTTCATTTCACGTGTGAGCTGGTAGCGCTCTCTCACCCTTATTTATTTGTTGTATTAACAAAAACCAGCGACTCAGCAGAGGGCGGGGGAAAGAGAGGAAAAGGAAGCATGAAGCTTCCATCAAGAACGTTACCTGCTGAGATGCTGCTGATATCCCACACTCGTAGCCCTTCTCTCTCCCCTCCGAAAGCAAAGACAAATGGCAGATCTGGACAAGAAGCTGCACAAAAAAGGATGCCCTACAGAGAAGAGAACATACACTTTTTGTTGGTAAGTCAGGCCCCTGCTATGCGTTACATCTATTATGCAATTAACTGGTCAACTGCAATAAATTTAGACTGGTCACACGTGCAAAGCGAGACCAGCCACAAGTGCAAAGTAATTATTACATGATAAAAATGAGTCTGTAGCTATAAAAACAGCCAACTAGCTATGAAGTTGGTGCTTGAAAAAAATGTAACAACTCTACAGCTGGCTTTTAATTTGAATGTGTAGCTGGGCCATCAGTATCATCTTAGACACCTCCTCTGACTAAGCAGAACAAACTGAAAATCCTCTGAAATTTCCTTACATGATTTTCTGCAGAAAACTGAAACAGCAGGGTGCGCTCATTAGAGAACTAAAACCAGTGCTCCTCCATGAACCAGGCAGGCCATAGCCAGGAACTCCCTAGAGACCTGTATGCAACCCTGCCGATGCTCCGGCGTTCTGCTCCTAAACTCCATGACCAAGGCACTGAAGCAACACTTGCCCGTGATATGTCGTATTGTGTGGCCAGTGGTGATGCGAATGAACAGTACTCAGAGCAAGACCCTCAATTCGGAGTCATTTGTTGGGTTTTTTAGGATGTGAAGTGTTAATGAAAACAAAACAATGAAGCCTGGCTAATATGAGAAATGAACCATCAGACAAAATTTATATATAAACTCTCTTAGGATGTTACTTCACCATTTTCATATCCCTGGAATGGACCAGACTGGGTTTGTCTCCAAGTATATCCCAAATTTTCACATATTTATCAGCAGATGATGTCACAAGGCACCCTTTGATCTGACTGCTTAACTGTAGCCCTGAAAGGTGAGATAAAGTCAGATTAATTCAAAAGCCTCAGAAAACTGGCATAGACCCATCTATACCACATAACATTTTGAAGTGGAAGTCAAAAGAACAAACAACTCATGCTCTCCGCACACGTTATGCTGAAGTCAGTTCCAGTAAGAAGACAAAGGAACTGAATGGAAATCTTGTGACATTACCACCACCCAGTGGGAAGGGCATCCCAGGAGTGGGCCTATTTCTTTTCTGGTAGTAACAGGTATCTTGCACAAAACAGTTATGGCCCAACTCCCTCAGTTCAGCTGCTAATGATATCCCCGACTGGCTTTCTTCTGTCATTTCCCAGACAGATTTCCTTCACTGTTCAAGACTACATGCCCATCACCGAGTCAACTCCAGAGCACACGTGCATTAAGAATCACTGATCCAGGCTGTGTGTTCCAGTGTTGATCTTGACTTGTCAGACTCTAGAGTTCATCCTCATTTCCCCCCACAAAAGCACTTTACAGGAACTACCTTATCCAATGTGACCCAAACAAAAGGAACTGTTTTGACATCCTTACAGTTTGTGCTAGTGAGAAAAGTGCACTGGTGTTAAAAATACACACCCCTTGAGTTACTCATTTAACAAAAACAACGTATTTAGATGACCAGCTACCATAACTACTACTCAAGACTCCTTCCTAAATGAGAAACCACAGCTTCTCTCAAATTCCTATCTATGTAGCCAATTACACGACAATTTTCTGATTGGATACTAACCTTTTTTTTTTTTTTTAAACAGAAAACAAAAAGACACACAACTTACCTGATACTTCTTCATTATGGGCCTTCAAAGTAAAAACTGGCTTATCAGCACGAGCATCTAAACAGTACACAAAGCCATCTTCTGTGCTAGCCTAGGGAAAACATGATTATCATGTAAAAAGGTAATACCACATGTCTTCACATGACGCAAACAAGGTTTGGCACCTAAATCTAAAACCCATGCAGTTTAGGATATGTCTACATTTCCTATACACAGGACAAGTTAGGCCAGGCAGAGTTCTGTGCTATCACACCTGGACTGCCCCCAGTATCCAAGCTTGCCTGGGTAGCTCTACACTACACTGCAAACTGCAGTGCAGACACTATCAGATGACTCTTGCACTGCAGGATACTGCACAACACATTTCTTAAATAATATCTGGAAGAAGCTTGCACTTAGGTAGCTGGCCTAGCTGAATTGCTGGGTGACTCAGACAGCAAATAATAAGATCCAGAGCTTTTTGCCTCTCACCTGCCAGCTCAAATGCATGCAAGTCCATTGTAACAGAAAGCTGTTGCCATCTAATGGCTGCTTAGTGGTCTCTGCAAAATGAGTTGGTGGTTTTATATAAAAGGCATCCACCTCACAACAGACTTGATGTTAACAGGCACATTTATTGGCACAGAAGCAAGAACTGAATAAAACTGGAGACTAAAACTCTGTTTGTTTATTACATACTTTTAATGTTAAATGTGTATTTATTTAATATTTATTTGTTAACATTTTGGCAATGTTCCATCAAAATGTCAAATTTTCAGATATTTTTGACAAGCTCAACTATCTAGGAAGGCAGCAACCTCTAGGGATTAAATATTAACATAAAACTACATTTTAACTGCACCTGACCTTTGAAACAAAGGTCCTAAGTGTGCTGCGGATTGGGGAACTCCATTTAGAAGTAGCAAAAGAAGGAGGCTGTAGCAAAACCTAGCAAGAGGGCTGTGCTAGAACTCAAAAGTTCTTGCTCTACCTTCTTGGAGGCTGCAAGGCAGGGCAGGGGAATCAGTTCAGGCAGAACAGGAAAGATCTTATCTCATCTTATGTTTTAGGGCTACAGTTAAGCAGTCAAATCACCAGGAGCTCTCATCTCCCAGCAGGAGGTAAGGTGATCCTCACTCTGAGACACCATGGAGAGTTGAGGGCTGAAGAACAACTGTGGCAGTGGATGGAGCGGAGATGGGGAAGGGCACATGATTTTAGAAGGACTGAAGCATGAAGTGATGCAGGATGTTAAGTTGTATTATGGGAGGAGTTGAGGGCTGTTAGACTGTCCAGGGGTTGTAACCGCTCTGATGAACGAACACAGTTGAACAAAGTAGACCTAGGACCCCACCCCAGCGTCTTTACATTCAGTAGAATGAGCAGTTTGGTTGGCACACTGGGCAAGTGTTTACTGTTAGACAAGTGTGGGACAACTCCTTGGAAGAGGGACTGCAAACACAGCACACAGTCTGAGCTGGAGGGAGCGCTCACTTCCAGCTCTATCACACTACAATAAGCAATTCTGACAAATAGCCTCAGTAGCATCCCTGAATTAAGTTAAATGTAATACAATGATCAGCAAAGGAAACTGCATCCCCATCACTGGGCACTAAGACACTGTGACTGAAAGAAGCCCAGGATGAAACAATCACTGCAGACCAATTTGCTAGTGCTGTAGCTGCATCAGCGTGAAAGAAGGTACCAAACTTCTGATTAAGAGTCAACTGGCAACTATGTACAGTATATTTAAGACAGTGGTTCTTGATTTTTTGAGACTCAAGGCACTTCTCAGACAATGCCAGGTCTTAGCTTTCATACCTTTTTTGCCTACAGAAACATAAGAGGGCAATTCTAGTCCTGGAAAGAACTCAGAAAGACCACAACAGGTTATAATACTTTTGACACTCTGGATTCCTATTTGAACTCTTTGGGTTTCTCTTTGAATTACCTGTAGGTTTTTGCATACCTAACAGTGTCAATACCGCATGGCACCCTGCAACACCTTTAAAAGGATCTCATGGCACCCTGGTTGAGCATCACTGACATAAGGTGTGGAATGCTGGGTGCGTCACTTTCCATTAACCCATTTAGTCAGATCGTGGACAGTCCATAGCAGTAGGTGAATACATGAACACAAGCATTCATTAATAGGTAAAGCGCAACAGTAGGAAATGGTGGAATACACACACACACGTATATACACATATGGTTATACTCACTAAGAAATTGCAGGGTGAAAAGTGATTCCATGTTACTCTCTCAACCTGCCCGCTAAACCGCCAGATTCGATGGCTATCCTGTGGACTTCTGCAGTCGTACAAAACAGCAGATCTGGGGGGGGGGGGG
>NW_017729022.1:67831670-67889790 GCF_001723915.1 Gavialis gangeticus
TGTTAAACAACGGCGCATCTGGGGGGGGGGGGAGAGGAAAAAAAAAAAAAAATCGCACCAGAACACTTTGTGAAGCTTGCTTTATCATTCTTACCTACCAATGTTTTCAATCTGGTTTAAAATATAGTCATTCATGAATTATAATGGAAGCAACTTCAACACACAGGAAATATTTAGATTTTGTCATTCATTTTTGAAAAAGCAAATCAGATGAGGCTAAGATTGATACATGTGTTTCAAAGTGTTTGTCTGGGGTTCCAGCAGCAATTCTGCCATTTGCTCTAATATGTTCAGTATGCAATACACTTATCCCATAGGAAGCTACACCCCCCCAATACACATGCCTTAAAATACAAACATAAGTAATTTCCTTTTGCAATAAAGAAACCAAATGAATGGAGGACACACCAGTGTATATTCAAATTGGCTTTAAGTAGGGAATTAAGCATTAGAAGTGGAAATTTTGCTCTCAGAAGAAGCAAGAGCAGAAGGGAGTTAGTGGCTCTTGGGGGGATGATGAAAATTCTAGTGCTCAGCCTGATGGGGTAGCAGCTCTTCAAGTGGCAACAAGCGTGAAAAGCTGTTTACTGTTAATGAAAGAAAGATGCTGTTGCTTTAGAAACCTCTTCAACTCCATTAACACCAAAACTGGCCTACTACTGAAAGCAAAGAACACTGATCTGAATCCCTCACCTCTATCAACAATATCACAGAAGCACAATTTGAGCTACAGTATAGCTCTTAAAAGGATGCCTCAACACTTTTCACGTCTCAGATATCCCCTAAACCCCCCCCCCCAAAAAAAATTCCTTTCAGTTAAGTCTGGGTCCCAGGATACTTTGCAGAAGGCCACCATGGGAGCTCACAGCATTGCACAAGTGGTTGGAAGCAGAGAGAGAGAAAGAGAGAGACTGGGAATTGAAATGCAAAACCCATCCAAGAAGCCACCTGAAACGTGTTAGAGAAGCAAAATAAAGGAAAAGAAAATATGCAATTAACTCCTGAAATAACTTTATAATGTATTAACACAGAAGCAAAGCCTTAAAAAACTAGAACAGAAATGGGACTGCAAATTGCATTTGGAGAGTGAAATTAAGGTGGTTATCACCATGAAAACAAATGGGAACAGGAAGGACAGTCATGCAACTGCAAGTGTTAGGAACAAAGCAAGCCAAAAGAATAGCCAAAGAAACCAAAAGTGTAAAAACAATCAAATAGCATGATAGATGTTAATCAGGCTCCATTACTTCCTGCATGTACAGTTAAAGTTGACTGTACATCAAAACTGGGACCTCTATATATCTCTCTGAACATTTTCTATACCTGTGCGCATTTCTCTCTCTCAAAAAAAATCTATGTTCAAATACGTTAAGGCAACAGAGTCAAGCTCCCTAAGGTTAAGAAATATCAAGGAACATTCTCAGAATGTTTGAACCCTTAAAAAAAAATTTAGCCCATGACAGGAAATGGCATGGAAAAGCTCAGCCCAGATGACTGAAGTTTGACAGAAGTTATAAGCTAAGGAAGACACAGAAGTATCAGGCAGTTTTAATAACAGCTGGTGTCACCAGCCCTGCCTATAATACAAACTGTGAAAAAACAAACATTTCCCCACTTACTTATCATAAGATCCAGAAATAAGGGTCTGTGTTTCAAATGGATGAAACTGCAAAGTCTGGACCTAAGAAGAAAGCAAGAAGACTTTAACACCAATGCAGACTTCTCCGATACATCTATACATTGATACTGACAGGATAACTGACAACACTAATCCACACAACTCCCATTACACTTTTTGGTAACTCAGGAGCTTGTTGTAAAAACAAAATGCATGTTAAGAAATATTGACAAAGCATTTTTTTTATTTTAGGTTCCTCCTAACTAGCATCAAGATGACTTCAGCAGAGGCAAAGCCAGTATGAATGTTTTCTAGAAAGCATGTCACATCCTCTTCATGTCCAGGATATTCAAAATATTTGGAAGACAAAAAGGTATCTGCTTCCAGTATGACAAAAAAAAGATGAATGAGTTATTTTAATATATATTTTCCTGTTACAAGAGAATTTTGCCAAAGGCAGGGACTGTGTTGACAGACAGATGTTTGAGACTTAACAAGCTTTCACATTTTACTTACAAAGAGGTCTATACATCTCTGAGCTTTTGTTGGGAAGGGCAGCATAACACAGACCAAAATAAAGCAGCCAGCCCATCATGATACCCAAGGGTTATCTAATAAAACTAACTTATGGTAGGTAACTGCATCTTTCAGCTCTCACTTCCCCTTATAGGAGAGGCTCACAATCTGACCTAATCCAAGGATCTATTTTACTGTTGCTTACTGCAACACTTTTACATTTCCACTTTTTAAGACTGTCATGATGATTTTATGTAGCTATGAAAGGTCTGCTATGACAGCTTGAAAACGTCTACTAGTTATTCCCTCAAACTCTCGAAAGGATATGACAAGCAAGCCTTCTGACAAAGACCATAGAGCTTTATACCCATAAAAGCAACTCATTCATAAAATTGAGTTTTTTGTACATTTGGTTGCGAGTAAAGCAGCTTTGTAACATTAGAGCTCAATATTAAGCAACCACTGTAATAAGATTTCAGCATGTTTTCCCCCCACATTTTACAGTGTAGGAAATACACCAATATTCACATACCTTGTCTGTGTGCAATGCCAGGTTTGCTGCTGGTTTACCCAGGGACATATCCCACAGAATGACAGTACTGTCAGCAGATGCACTTGCCAAAACGTTTCTGGTAATAAATCAAAGGGAAAAACTTCAGGTTGCTTACACATGCCTCAGGCCGTAAAGACATATAGAGCCTGATTCTGGTTTCAAATAAGTCCTAGTCTACAGCCCTCATAGTATGTAAGTTATATATATCTGTACAAAAGATCTATTATTTTACTGATGTGGTAGACCTGTAGTGTACCGCAGATACAGTTTCATCTGTATTTTTTCCACATTCAGAAAAATATCCTGCAGTGGGTGATACAATTCTAACACTATAAAGCAAGGAAGTTTAAGAGCTAATTCCTTTTCACACATTTTTAAAGGCAATATTTTCAAATATAGGCCAAACAATATAGATTTGAATATCACTCATGCAGCAAACCTTCCTCCTCTTCTCTCTCCTTCCCCGCCCCCAGCCCAATGTTTAGCAAACTCTCTGTGCAAAGGCTTGTCATTTGGGCCTTTAACTTAATTAACTAATGGAAAGGCTGAAAAGGAAGCCACCGAAGTCAAAGGACCAATAAAAATTCTACAGTTAGACCACAGGATCAAAGCTCAGAAATCAACTGTGGTAGGCACTACATACACAGAAATAAAAACTATAAATCAGACAAAACCAAACCACACTGCCAGGGAATTATAAAATGCACAAGTTCACAACTATTCCTCTGACAGTGACAGATCTTGTACTTTAAGAGGGTTTGAAGCTTCCCTGATCCCTCCCTAATTAGAATGACATTTTTGAATGAATGGCAGGTGATATTCATTAGCAAAATTATGTCCCACCCCATCCTCCTCCCCACCCCCACAAGCTGTCTGCAGAAGACAGAGTGCAGACTACAAGGGCATCCCAGAAATATTGCTGTTACGGCCCAGAGGCAGAAGTTTTCTATAAGGAACTGGCACAGTAGGTCTAAAGTTTTAAAATGTGATTTCAAATGTTATATGAAAGTTGCTTTTTGAGTTCTTGAGTTGTACTCAGATTTTCTGATTCAGGACTGATTTTTCCTACAATCACATACTTACTGGTATCACCAAAGTTATTACTTGGTGCACCATAAAACTACGAATGACAGTCACTTTATTCAGTTGTTTAATGGTACAAAAAGGTCAGCCAGGACTGCTGCAAAGATAAACTAGTTTAATCAACATAAAAGCTATTTTATGTGCTACTAATATCAGCAAGAATAGTAGCAGAAATGTTGCCTAAACTGGATGTTTGACTGAGCTACCAGATTTATAATATACATTCATCTTATTTATATGACCCATTCTTTTTGCAATAGATAGCAATGGTCAATTAAAAGTCAATCATCCTTCATAGATTTGCTCCATTTCTTCAGGAGAGATTTTCTTTTCTCTAATGTCTGAATAACTGGGACTTTTCAATTAAGATTGCTAATACTAATTGAAAAAGAAGTATGGCAAAACAACATAAGTGTATGTATCTACTAAGTCTGACAGCAGAAAAAGATCACATTGTATCTGGTTAAAAAAATACATTCAAGGTCTGTGCTGAGGACCCTAACCAGTTGCACTATTAAAAAAAATACTAACTTGGATAATAAAATAAATTCTTTGCTCAAGTTGGCACACTGGACCCAGCCCCAACTCTCCTCCTTGTTTGTGACTGACCTGCTCTGGGTAGCTCTGACAGTGGGACATCCTAAAATGGACATAGCACACAATGGAAGATGCCCTCTGCTAAGATGAATCACAGGAGTTGGAAAAACTACTCTGTATCTACATATACTGGCTCCTTAATTGCCTCTTGCTGTTTTTGGTTCATGATACAGAGGCAACCTGCGAAAGGAGAGAAGGCACATAGCCTAAGGTGTGGGGTCAGGACCAGGACTTCCTTGCAGTCACCCTTGTCTGTCAGAGGGGTGCCTTAGGGCACATACTGCAGCTGCCGAGCAAAATAGCCTTTGGGCTATTCTAGTTTATGCTGTGGAGCAAACTGCAGCAGGTGTATGAAGATGAGTCAAAGATAACAATTCTGAAGTGTCAGAGCAAATCAAATCAGAGACTCGCCCAACCTGAAAGGAGGAGGAGGAGTATTTCTGCGATTTGTATTTTTGAATACTTTTTCATTGTGCTCAACCTCAGCACTGTCCAGTTGAGCTTTGTGCAGTGTGTGTCAAGCTGCGGATGAATAAAGATTTGGGGAGGGGGGTGGGAAAATCAACTCTCAATCTCCATATTTGTAAATTAAAAAAAATGTCTTTTACCTGCTTTGTTTGTTCCATGAAAGATCAAGAACTGCATCAGTATGCCCTTCCACCTTCCCTTCTGTAGCTGAACTCTGCACACAGATATGGTTTAAAGTGATATTAAAATGATGTAGCTTCTTTCCATTAACTTCTTAGTGTGCTCTTTGCTGGTCAGATGAGAGCAGGCATTGGGCCAACAATTTTGGCATTCTCCCACTTGCTGTATCCCTCTCTTTATGTAGAGCTGTTTCAACAATACTTCTTCCCACCTTACTCCTTTCTTTGGTTGATGAGCATGCCACAGTGGCTACTCCATTCAGCCAGCTGGCATAGGTTCTTTTGCTCATCTACCGATCTGCAGTCTCCTTGGGTCTCTCCTACCTACTGCACCCACCCTGCAGCCTTTGCAACCCACCCATCTTTTCCCCAGTGATTACGGAGTCACCAACAAACAATTCCTAATTCCTTTAGATTTAGAAAGGCTAAGCTCCAAAGCCTGCCATGTTCACTTAAGTCTTTAAATTCCTTATTCACGTGCGTACAAAAAACCTTAAAAGAACTACAGTGACGTGTTTGAGCCTGCAATACTGCTGTCAACCTGATCTTTCCTAGTCTCAAGTCTTTCCAACTCACTGAATCACACTAAAAATACTGAATGTAAGCCTCTGACTTGAACCGTGAATAAACCACTAAACCAGCATGATTTCTTGCAGATGTGCTTTCTTTAATTACCTGTACACCAGTGAGATTACGATCACATAAGCCAGTAGTGCTCAACCTTTTGGCGCAGCGGGCCAGATGTGTGATGTGGGGCCTGTCCACAGGCCAGACTGGACCCTGCACAGCCTTCACTTGGCCTGCCACAAGATCAGAGCCCTGTGCCATTTCCTTAGGGCTCTGCACCATCAGACTGGGCCCTCTCTGCATGCTGATCCAGTGTGTTAATTGGGCCCGTGGGGCTCTCCAAAGGTCTGGAAATTTGGCAGCAGGGCAATTGCTGCCACCAATCCCCTGGCACCAAATTTTGGGGGCCATGGGGACCCCTGTGGGCTGAATGGCATAATTCCCTGGGCTGGATCTGGTCCACAGGCCAGGGGCTGAGCACCCATAGTACAAGGGTTGACAACAATGTGATCCCTGCCAAAACACTTTCCAAACTAGGCAGATTAGTCGGTGTTTTCATTACCTTCTTTCCTTTCTTTTTCTTCTTTTTCTCTTTCGTACTTCCAAGGGAAAAGACTGGTTCTAAGGAATCTACAATATCAAGGTCCCACACCTCAATAACAGGAGTCATGTTACCCACAGCAACATAATTTCCTGAAGAAGGAAAAATAAAATGATAGCAAGGTTACCTGGGCTTACATAAAAGTAAAAATAAACAATAATAAAGACAAGCAGTTTATTTCAACATTTACTTAATATTTATGTCCATATATCTATCAAAGGCTCTAAGCACATTAAAAAAAAACCCACCTGATGCACAGTCATTTTAAAGATATTATTTCGCTTGTAACATTTACTCCTTATTAATACAATTTAGCATCCAATGAACTCTCCAACAACAGGAAAAAAGTACAGCCTGGCAATGTTTAAAAATGGTCTCTCAGTTTAACATTTGACTTAGTGGATGAGTCATTGCTTCTCTGAACAAAAAAATAAGAGAACCAGAACAAAAAAAAAATTACCATCATTTTCAAACACAGCAATGGTGAAAAAAGTTTTCCTTTAGTCTAGATAGATAGATTGTTTGCTATTGCTATCAGCACTGGCATTTCACTTAAGCAACTTGGCATAACATTAGTAAAAGGCTGGGGGAAAAACATAAATGAGTATCTCCTGCTGTAGAAAATTAATGGTTCACCTAGACGATTAGTTTTTTTCCCCTCTCGGTGTCTTGGTTTTACTTCTGTGCTAATACTGCTGAAAGAAAACCATTATTTAGTCACAGCTCTAAGTTAATTATGTAGGTCACATTTAAAAATTGTTACTGTCAGATAGCTTCAGCATCCTCAAAACATATTTACCTGGAGTTTCTTCAGGATTGGGATCAAAGTTTAGCCACTCCAGACTTAAAGGATAGGCAGGTAAGATGATATCATGATGTACATAAAATGAGTCCTCTTCATGATTGTAAACTATAAGAGAATTTGAAAAGCATTTGTTACACCAAAGGGAAGGATAAAACAAGCAACTCTACATGACATACTCCCAAACAAACTAACAAAGCAACTAACTTCCCCAAACGTGGAAACAAACAGGTTGGAATAAAAACTGTGATGCCTCAGTTTGCCATCAAGTGATAAAAGCAATCCCGCAAAGACGCAAGAAACAAGCCTGGAAATCAAACTATTTTCTGGCTCTACTGGTATAAACAAACTGGTGACCTACCATGAACCTCTAGATTGCAGTGGTCCTTGTCAACTCGGCCACAAAGTACAAGATTGTCGCTGGGCTTAATAAAAAAATCTTCCTGCTCATACTGGTCCTAAGCAATGAGAATAGAGAGAAGAAAAAATGGTGCTGAAATTTACTGAAACAGCTTGGTATTAACTCTATGAAAGATCCAAAAGTCAAGCCTTTGAGGACATCTTACACAGTAAAATAAAGAGAAAAACCCCCCCAAAATGCCTAAGAGCAGGGAGGCTAGATAACTATTAAACGGACAGAGGGGATGTTGGTGTGGGCCTAGATGGATTTAAAGGACACATGGGTACTGCACACAAAAACGTCTTATAAAACAACCCCAACACAATGCACAAACTGCTTCCTCCACCCCTCAACCCTTTCCAGACTTGCAAACACATTTCAGACACTGTTTCCCCAATCTCTTAGTGATAAGAGTCCCACATGGGCAATTTATTTCCCAAAAGGTCTACAAAGCTTGAACATCTCTATAAAGTAAACAGGACTAGCATAAAATAAAGCTAATGGATAATGGAAGCTACTCCAAATGAATTCAAGTGTTGACCATTACTGGAAGTACTTTCTAAAACAAGCCATAATACTTCACAAATGGCACATTCACCTTGTTACAAAAATTACACTCATTTTACTGCTCTTTGAAGACCCTTTTTTATTCCTTTCAAACAGTGGAATTACTAGAGTTGTGCATAGTGCTGAGGTTCAGTCTCACCAACACCACCTACTTGTGCCCCAGAAACAAGCCACCATCACCTCAGACCTGAAACACCTGCAATGCCTTGTTTTTGCCTTTGCATTTCAAACTTTCATCTAGTTTTCTGTCATCGTATATATGTTTTTCTAGGTAAGTTTTTGATCTGTGGCTGGTACAGGCAGCTATGCAATTGTTTGAGTGTGGTTATTTTAATAAACACAAGACCCAGCTTTTAACATTGCTACTCATAAAATACCCATAAGCTTATAATAAAGTTCCTGTAGAAAAGCTACAAGATTCATTACTTGAGATGCTAGAACAAAATGACACCTTTCTGAGCTACCTGGAAGTCAGAAAGCCTTGGCAATTGTAAAAGAAGGGAGCTAGGCAGTTACTGCCCTTCTCCTGAATCTCTCAGGAAGTTCCCCTTTTATAACCACTTAAACTTTTATTTATTTTTTTTTTTTTACCAATTTTTGCCTCTCTCAGCAGCATCCCCTCCCCATCCTTATCTTTTGTGTTTAAATCACTTTATTCCTTTCTATTTAGTACCCCTGCTTTCTGCAAATCCATTTCACAGCACCTGACAAAGTAGCTTAAGGCCTCTCTGAATGAATTAGTTCCCTAGGTGGTACCCTGTCTTGCCTTCTGCTGGACTTCAGACTAACACCCCTCTCAACTTTTGAAATGTCTCCCTATTCGCTAATGCCATATTGAAGACTCAAAATTTTACCCAACACTTACTTTATTTATTTCAGATGCTTAAATCTTTACAATCTTAATACTTACAGTGTCTTTAATAGTGATGTAAGGATCATGCTCATTACTCCCATATACTGTAAGGCCAGCTAAAGTGTCTTCAAGGTTCCCAACATCTAAAGAGAATTTCAGAGCATCAGCTACTACTTACTGAAGAATATTACTTGGCAAACAAAAATCAAATGAAAAAGTACATAGCTATGGATTTCTGGCAAGTATGTGAAAGCTGGGATACATACATTGAAGTCCCTCCAACTACGGATGTAAATATAGTTTATAAAAAATTATCCATTTAACCTCAAGATCCCAGGGCCCTGGGGTGGGGGGAGGGAGGAGGCAGTGGCAAGCCCAGCCAGACAACACAGCCCAGGTAAAGCCCTGTGCTGGGAGGGAGGGAGCAGATGTGAAGGAACAGCTAATTGTTTAATTGATGAATCATTAAGCCGCCTGTTTTCCTTCTTAACCTCATAGACTATGGGTATGAGACCCCCCCCCTTGCCCTTCCCCACTGTGTGGGTTCTCTTTCCCCTTAACTGCCCCAGTGCACCCTGCCATGCACCAGGTATCCAGGTTGTAGCCATATTGGTCTACAGGAAAAGGCAATCAGGACTCGTAGTAGAGATGATATCTTTTATTAGACCAACAAGATTTTTGCAAAAAAAATTCTTTAATTGCAAGGTTTCGGGCACAAACACCCTTCATCAGGCATTGGAGAAAAGACTGTAAAAGTTCTCAGGAACTGGTAAACTAACTGGTTATCACTGGGCATGTTGTTTAAGCAATTAATTGGTTAACCTTTCATGTCCCTATCTCCAACAAAACTGTGCATTTACACACACACACCCACACACCCTCTGTCTATAAAATGACGGCCCAGTCAATGGCAACCAATTTATTCTCATGCCAATAAACTAATAGCAACCAGTTGCTAAGTAAGAAAAATTAGAGTGCCTTAGGGGATGGGGAAAAAAGCCGTTTATATAGGAAACTAAAAGGAGAAGAAATAGAATGTAACAATCTTTGACCATAGGATAATACAGCCTTTTCCACAATGTTTACACTGAAAGCATCTTAAATCAGACACTCACTAAAGCAGGGGCTCCCAACTTTTATGTGCCCAAGGGCACACTCAAATTTAAAAGAAAAAGCAGTGGGCACCAATATATATATTAAAAGTTTGAATTTAGAATCCCAGACATGTGTATGCACATAGTTTCGTTTGGGGAAGGAGTAGTGAGTACCACTCTGTCACTGCATCAGGCAGACTGACTCAGTCTCATTTTGGCAGCCACAGCGTACAGCCTGTGAAAAAAATTTTTGAAGTGTTGCTGTTCTGAGTTCAATCGAAAGTGACAGCATTTTTTGTTGGAATAATGATTTTTACTGATCTTGAAAATGCATGCAGGCACCTGAATAAACCTCGGGGGAGAGCGGGGGGGAGGGGGGTGCCATGGTGCCCATGGGCGCTGCGTTGGGAACTGCTGCACTAAAGAAAATTGAAAAAGCTTTATGGTATTAATGATGGGTGCATTGACCTAACGTAAGAGGCACACTTTATTTTTCACTGAGCACATCTATACTTGCATTAAGGAGCTTTTCCTAATACACACTACATTTAGTACCTCCGGATGTTTATATGTATGCTCGGAGAGTGGGCCGGGGGGTGGGGGGCGTGCACTTCAATTAGAGCAGCTCCAAGAGCCGCTCTAATTAAAGAGCCCAGAGGATCACGTGCATCAGTGTCCCCATACTGAAAAATGGCAGTGGGGGCGCTTTAACTAAGGCTTGTTGAATGAGCTTGAGTTAAAGCAACCCCACTGCCATTTTTCAGTGCAGGGATGCTGATACATGTGACACTGGAGTCTGCTGGAGCACAGTAACTGCCACGCTTCAGCAGACTCAATTAACTAAGTCTGCTCTGACGCGCTGTAATTACACATCTATAGGCACCCTCTAATGTGAGGTACTAAACAAATGCACATTAGGCTGCTTTAATGCACAGTAACGAATGTGCATGGTTTTTAAGTGACACTTAGTCCTTGGTAGCTTATTTTACTGTGCATTAGCATACTTTCATGGTTTTTTATGTGATGCTTTAATGCACAGTAAAATAGGCTACTAAGCATTAAAGTGCATATGTAGACTCACCCATTTACCCTGCATCAACTGACAGGATAAATGGACTTATCTTACCCGTGTTCTCCTCTTCATCATATTTATCCAGATCATATTCTGCCAGCTCATCATCATTCAACTTTTCAGTATCTTCTTCCTGGTCTCCATCTGCCTGAGGAGGTTTAGCAGCCTCAACAGTAGCAGTGTCCATGCTGTTGTCTTGAATCTGTCCATGTTCTTCATCATTACCATCTGCTCCTTCTCTGTTTAAGATAAGCATACACCAAAATGCCAGAGGGAGGGGAGACAAATATATATTTAGGACTTTTTCATGAAATTGCCCAGGCAACTAGTGACAAGACACTGGCATAAAATCTTAATTGCTCATAATTCAACTCTATGCCATTGGCTCTCAAATCTATTTTTCTACTCCCCATTTCTTTCCAGCCAATCCTGAACTTCAGCCATCAGTGATATTTCCTCATGCATGTTTTCCTGACAAAAAAATAGCCTAAATTTACCTTAATATGGAAAGTTCAGCTCTCTCTTCACTTACCCTTTCTGTTACTGTGACAACAGCATCCTCTCTATTACAATACATCATGCACCTATCATTTCACTGTCTCATTCCCCTAATATATACCATAACCACAGCCAAATCTTACTCTTTTTTATCTTCACAACATGCTGAAGCTCTCGTCTTTGCTGTACAACATCCTCATCTACAACTTCATAATGGCAATCTTCTCTCTCGCCTCCACATCAATCCATCCAAAAGACAGCTGCTAAGATTATATTCTTACCTGATATGACAACTTCACCCAGTACTTTGAAATGATCCAATAGCCACAATAACCTCTTTTACCATCTTCCAACTTACACACACACTTCCTTAGATAAGGCCCATAACATTAACTTGCTTAACACCACCTCCCCAATACCAGGGATTGGCAACCTATGGTGGTCCACAGAGCCTTTGATCCAGTCCATGGACCTGGTGCTTTGGAAGCTGGTGCTCTGCCCTGGCTGACAGTACCAGCTACAGTTAGGTCCTAGTGCCCACCCAGCTGTATCCTGAACTGGGTCAATCTGGCCCACAGCATTAAAGGCTAAGTACAGAAAAAGTCCAAGGCTGAATCAAGTCAATCTTCACAGGTTAGTATAAGATGCGTAGCTTGAACCTATAAGCAAGTGAGCAAACATTCACTTTTGATTCCGGAAAGGCAGCCACGTCTGCAGTGGCCCAGACCAGAAGCTGGAGAGTACTATAGCATGCCTCCCTGCTCTGCTGGAGCAGACAACGTCTGTGACAACAGGTCACAAAATCCTTAGATGCAGAGGTAGCAGTGGACATAGTCTTTCTGGACTTTTGGAAGGCCTTCGACACTGCCTCTCACTCAATTCTCATTAAAAAACTAAGAGACTGTGGCGTCAACACCTACACAGTCAAATGGGTCACTAACTGGCTGGAGGGCCGCACCCAGAGAGTGGTGGTGGATAGGCCATTTTCGACCTGGAGGGATGTGGGCAGTGGGGTTCCCCAGGGCTCGGTCCTCAGGCCCACACTGTTCAACATCTTCATTAGTGACTTGGACGAGGGGGTAAAAAGCACCCTGTTCAAATTCGCAGACAACACTAAGATGTGGGGAGAAGTGGGCACACTAGAAGGGAAGAATAGGCTGCAATCGAACCTAGACAGGTTACAGGGGTGGGCGGATGAGAATAGGATGGGTTTCAACACTGACAAGTGCAAGGTACTGCACCCGGGGAGGAAGAACCAGCAGCATACCTACAGGCTGGGGAACTCCCTTCTTGTCAGCACAGAGGCAGAAAAGGATCTTGGAGTCATCACTCATGCCAAAATAAATATGGGCCGACAGTGTGGGGACGCGGTCAGGAAGGCCAACCATACCTTGTCATGCATCCACAGATGCATCTCAAACAGGTCCAGGGAGGTGATACTCCCCCTCTATGCGGCCCTGGTCAGGCTGCAGCTGGAGTACTGCGCCGCACTTCAAGAGGGACGTGGACGACATGGAGAGGGTCCAGAGAAGGGCCACTCGCATGATCAGGGGCAGCACAGCAGGCCCTACGAGAGGCTACGGGACCTGAACCTGTTCAACCTCCATAAGAGAAGGCTGAGGGGGGATGTAGTGGCCGTTTACAAACTAGTCAGAGGAGACCAGCAGGCACCGGGGGAGTCCCTGTTCCCCTGAGCGCTACCGGGAGTGACCAGGAATAACAAGCTGGCAGAAGGTAGATTCAGACTAGACATCAGGAAGCGCTACTTCACTGTGAGGATGGCTAGGATCTAGAACCAACTTCCAAGCAAAGTGGTGCTCGCTCCTACCCTGGGGGTCTTTAAGAGGAGGCTAGATGAACACCTTGCGGGGGTCGTTTTACCCCAGTACTCTTTCCTGCCATGGCAGGGGTTCGGACTTGATGATCTGCTCAGGTCCCTTCCGACCCTAGAAACTAAGAAACTTGGGCCAAGGCTAGCCTGCCCAACCTGGGGAGGAAGGGGAGAGCTTTGTGGGGGAGGTGCAAAGCATCCTGGGTCACTGGGGAACTGAGTAAACTTGAATCTGGAGGGGATCTGGGACAGAAATTCAACACACCAATTTAACCTAAATCAGTTAAGTCTGATACTGCATCCACCCAGATTTATCTTAAACTGGTTTCAGCCATTTTGAAAGCAGTTTATGTGCCCTGCACTTCTGGTGTGTTACAGATTTGAATAGGTTTCCAATCACTTATACCAGCTTATGTGAAATTTCTGTTCCTAGCCACAAAGTTGCTAACCACTGCCCTACAATATTTTTGTTCCTCTCTCTCAAGAACCCTGAATTTTAAATGAACAATGCCCTGAATGATTCTGTTTCTACCAACATTGGTAACCTTCCAGAACTCTGAAGAGCAGCAAGTGAAAGGTATACCATTGACTGAATTTTTACTTCTCCTAATATTTTGCTGGAGGACCTAGACGATCCTTCAGAGTTAGCGATTAAGTCTGCTCTGTAAGATACTTCTTCCTAGCAAACATTTTATTACCTCTGGCATGCAAAATGCCCACTGACGTAAATGAACATTGGGAGAAGACGATTTTGTCTCTATGAGAACTCTATCAAATGCAGATGTCCTTCAGTTTTGAATGAGCTTGCAGAAAATCTATTTTTGTCATTTGTTTCATAAAATGAACACTTTCCGTTCACATGACACTTTCTCCTATAATAAGAGTAAAAATTGGTAGCAGGATAATTATTCTAAATTTGAATCTAACTTGTGATCTTTGTACAGAAATAAAATGACTGACAGACTAATGAGTTCTGCAAAGTACAAGAAGTTATGAAAAGATCATAGCATTTTTAGTTAGAGGTTATCATGAAGCTTCCATCCTGAAGTCTAACTGAAGGCATAATTACAAACAGAAAGCTCCTCAAACACTCTCATTGTGCTTCAAATGGAAAAGGAGACAGGGAAATGGGGCAGAGGGTTGGACTTGATGATCTTCCGAGACCCCTTCCAGCCCTAATGTCTATGAAAACAATAAGCAGCAGCAATATGTAGGTTAGTTACAAATTCAAGGCTGCAAATAACAGTAAGAGAATTGATCATCAAGTAAGTACAGAATATGTAACTTTAAGGCTATGATTATTTATGAAACTTGCAAAAGCCCAAAAATTGAGAAAAAAAATTCTGTTTAGTATTAAATATCTAAACCAAGAATTCTCAACCAGGATGCTGTGGCCACAAGATTCTTTTAAGTGTGCAACAGGATGCCACTCAATTTTAGCAGTCAGATGAGTAAACACCTACGCACGATTCACAGGAAAAACTCAGAGAGGTCAAATAGGAATCTGTAGTGTCCAAAACATCCCAACTTGCTGTGGTCTTTCTTCTTTGCAACAGAAGAGTTCCTCTACTGTTTTTCTGCAGCCAAAAAAATGAGTGAAAGCTAAGAGTTGGGATTTTATGAGGGGTGTCTTGAGTCGAAAAAGGCTGAGAACCACTGATCTAGATACTGCACATTAGAATCAAGTTAGCTAGCAATTCATTTTTGATGATAAATGGATTTTTGGAAGTAACTGTTTAATCATGCACGTGCAGGCGAGAGACGGATCAGAAACAGAATCACAACTCTTACAGTAATAGTCTCTTATGAAAAGGCCAAGAATTAACCTGCAAGAAGAGCTGATGGTAAAAGTGTCTGATGTCAGACAAAACACAAACAAAACAGAAGAACAATCTTTTTTAAGAGTCCCTGTATGAGTTTTGGGGACCATCATTACGATTTATGAGTAGAATTACTGTTGGTATTTTGTAGGGTCTCTATGTAAAAGCATAAGCTGAACTTCAAAAAGGCAAAGCTCGAATCAAATGGAGAAGAAATGGTAACATTTACAACACTGCACGCTAACCACCCTGGGCCACTGATACTGCAACCAGATTTGTGTAGGCAGGCCACTACATCAAGAGAGAGGACCAGTATTACTGTGGCCATCGAAAGTCACCTCTAACGAAACTAAAAATCACTGCATTTCAACTTGGTAAAGAAGCGTCCTGGCTCTCAGTGAATTCACTTACTTATCAAGTTTCTTCATCTGATGTGCAGTATTGCCATTGCCAGTCATGAATAAGGCACGCAAAAATTATAAAAGTGACTTAAAATCCTAAGATGAAAAAAAATGGATTTTTATTGATTGTCTATTCTCTGCTTGTTAAACTGTTCACCACAAAATTTTCATCATGGCTAGGAATATAGTTAAAAAAAGGCTAAGAATTTTGTGCAAAGGCAAGAACAGGAACCTTTATATGAACAAACTCCCCCACCCTCCCCAAGCTAATCTCTCAAAGACAGCTTGTTGAAGGCTATGCCTACACTGCACAGGTACCCTTGGTGATTGGTACCATGTACTTCCTACTGGATGTCCGCCTTTGAGAGCACGTTTCACAGTTCTTTGTGCTAAAATGCTCAGTGATTGTTTCCTGCTCAACCGTGGGAAGAGACTTGTCTTCTGGGGCAGAACTTGTGATAAGGGTACTGGAGAGCAATAAGATCAGGAAAGGTAGGGGTGGAAACAACCTCCCGAGATCACATATATCAATCTCCTGCACTGAGACAGTGGTGTCCACTGGCTCCTGGAACTCATATGAGGGGCAGTGGGTGCTGGCTGGTGTGCTCTGCTCAGTGTCCTCCCTTGGCACACTCGTTACAAATGCTGACCCACATTCCCATCCCTGTTTTCTCCTTAGTTGTCCCAAGTAATCAACTGCTGTGCCTTTAGTGGACTCCCTGATTAATGGAGGCTCATACTACCCCTGGTGGGTCTAGGCCCATGTTTCTCTTGGCATAACAAATAGGCCTCCACTGAAGCAGGATCAAGGGTACCTACACCTACAAGGGTAGCCTTGTAGACTCTGGTTTACCTAATTTTCAAAGCCTCCAATAAAAGAGGTTCTACAGCATCATTAGGTATCGTGTTCCCATGTTCCACCACTCTAACTGTCAAAAGCTTTTCCTAATATACAACCTACACCTAATTTGTTCCCAGTTAAACTTTTTTTTGTCCCCTATAAGTGTTTATGGAGAAAAAAAAGAGCACTTTTAGATACCTTTTTCACATATTGAAAGACTTTTAACATATTCCTTTCAGCCTGCTCTTTTCTAGACAAATCAAACCCAATGCTTTTGACCTTTCCTAAAGCATTATGCTTTCTACACTTCAATCACTCTTGTTGCTTTCCTCTGGATTCTAAGAAAAACCTAGACCAACTGAAGTGCAGTGACCAAAACCGGATGCAACGTTCCAATAGAAACCCTACCTGAGCACAGAAGAGGAGAATAACTAATTCCCAGCTCTAACATACAATGCTCCTATTAACACTGCCCAGAAGATGTGCCTTAAAAACAAAACCAAGCTCCTCACATTGCTGGCTCACTCCTAGCTTGATTCATAATCACCTCCACACCCTTTTCTGACATACAAAATAGAAAAGAACTGCCTGCGAAGTAGTGGGTGTGCAATGGTTTTTCTGTCCTAAGGGCAGCACTCTGTGCCTATCTTTCCAGATTTCATCTCGTTACATTCTGAGTATCTCTCCATTTGTCAAGACCATTTCAAATTCAGAGCATGCCTTCCAAAGTGCTCACAACCTCTACTACATTGGGGGACTTGCAAATTTTATATGCGTCTTTTCTAGTCCACTGTCTAGTTATGAAAGACAATACTGACTGAAACCTGGCACAAAACAGACTCCTGCCAGACCCCACTCTAAATACCCTCCCAGCCAGACCCTAAGCATGGAGAACTACTCTGCCTGTGGTTTTTCAACCAGCTGGACACTCATGATTAACATAGTTACATTTAAATTGATGAGACCCATTTTTTGATACTGTCAGCCATCACCATTTCTCATGGGTCATCCTGTACCCTTGTCAAGCGTTTAATTAACAGGAGGGGCTCCCAATGCAACCCCCAGGCCCTTCCCACAGCTTCACAGACCACAGACTGGGAATCACTGATCTAGACCAGATTGCTCCAGCTTAAGAAAGCTGCACATAGGGTGGCATCAAAAGCTTTACTGAAGTAACATCACATCCAATTTCCATTTCTTAGTCGGCCCTTACCCTGGCAAGGAAAGAAATGAGATTGGCTTGATGTGATGTGATCTAGACCAGTGATGCTCAACCTTTTGCTTTGTTTTGTTGGACAGCACTACCACTGCCAGTTCTGTTTACAGGCTGGATTCGGCCGGTGGGCCTCACCCAGCGCGCAGGGTGGTGGGGTGTCACGAGGACTGTGACAGCAGGGCCCACACAGGCTGCCTGGGGACCAGGCCAAGCCATTATCTGTGCCATAGAGGAGCGCAGTGGAGAGGGCAGCCCAGCCACAACCCAGCTGCCCAGTGTGCAGGGGGTGTGGGCTGTCTGCCAGGGCAGGGAGGAGACTGAGCCCTAATCCATGCAGGGCCTGGGAACCCTGGGGAGGCTGGCAGCCCTGACCGCCACGGCCAAACCTTCCACACCCGGGGACCCCTGAGGCCACATGTGGCATGACCCTGCCTAGGAGCAGCGCTTCTCAACGCGTGGGTCGTGACCCCAAAGTGGGTCGCAAGAATATATGAGAGGGTCACTTTAAGCACGGATTCCCCTTTAAAGGAGAGAAACGCAGGAAAGCCCGCCTTTTCCCTAGCACAGGGCAGGGCTCCAGCCTGCCAGGGGCTGCTTGGGGCCCCCGCCCCACTCACCGCAGCCGCTCCTGGGTTTCGGCGACGAGACGCTCCAGCTGCTCTGGGCTGAGCCGCACCTGGGGGCACAAACAGGCGTCGGCCAGGGGTCGGGGTCGGAGGTGGAGGCGGAGGCGGCGACGGGCGGGCCGACCCCTCCCCTCTCGTCCCACCCCCCGCCCCGCGGGCCTCACCTTGTCGGGCGTTTCCTTAGCAACGCCGCGGCTGACCCAGGCGGCGCAGGTGACGGGGCTCGGCATAGTCCCGGCGGCACGTGCGGCCCGCGCCGTCGCGCTCCTGATGACGCCACCAGCGCGAACGGACACCTTTGCGGCGAAGGGGAGGGGGAACGGGTGTTAGACATCATCACCAAGCGCCTGGGAGGAGAGAAGGGGCGGAGCGGGTGCTGGGAAAGGCCAGAGAAAGTAGATGGCTGAAGTGTGGGAGGCCGGGCCGGGTGGCCCTTCATGGCTCAGGAACGGCCCGCCTACAGTACGCATGCCACAAGTGGCCAGGGGCAGATTAACCCTTTAGTGGGCCCTAAGCAAACAAACTCGTGGGCCCCTCAGCTGAAGATTAAATATTTATATTACCTTTTACACTCAATAATTACAATATATAGAATAAGAACAGCTGGCCCCCTTCTTCGCTTGAGGCCCTAGACATGGGGCTAGTTTGCCTATGCATTAATCTGGCCCTGCAAGTGGCACAGGCAGCCTCTCTATGGCATGTGGGAGTTTAGGGAGGGGACAGGCAACACTCCAGCAGGGGAAGGGGATCAGAATGACACTTGGGGAGGGTACGGGACTAATTTGTGGTACGCTGGCCAAAAAGGTTGGCCCCCATGGTCTTAAACTAACTTTCATTGAGGCATAAGCTTGTGTAAGTGACAGCTTGCTTTATCAATAAGCTATTGCTTACAAAAGTCCATGCTTCTCTGAACCAGTTAGTCTACAAGGTGCCACTGCCCTGCCACCTTTCCAGGGAATAAACCCCTATACCCAGCTGAGTGCTCCGCTTAACCCACTCCAGTTTTAGCCGACACATTGCTGCTAAACATCTGTCCCTCGGCAGTCCTTCTGATAAGGGTTCCTCATTTATGCACTGAGTTGCAGGTTCCTGACCCTCACCTGTAAAGACATTTCCACCTCTGTCCTGATTTAATGCACATGTAAAGTCTGCTTCTGAGCCTTTCTGAAAAGTCTTAGCCTCACCCATGTATGCGCCTTCTGTTGAAGTTAGGGGAGTTAAAAGCAAGTGAGAACAGGCTGTTGGCTCTAAGCCCCTGAAATCATACACAATTTAAAACAATTTAAGTTAATATAGAGAACCATAAATCACCCAGCTGACTCAAGAACCTGAAATAAAAGGATTATAAATGCCAGCTTTAAGTTCCATGGGGTATTGTCATCCTTTTAAATCAGTGGCTCTCAGCCTTTTTACACTCAAGGCATCCTTGGAAAATGCCAGCTCTTAGCTTTCACGCATTTCTTGACTACAGAAAAATAATAGAGCTGTTCTTCTGCTACAAAGAACTCAGACAGACTACAACAGGACAGAATGTTTTTAATACTCTGGATTCCTAATTGAAACCTGAGGGTGCATCCAGACAAGTGGACATGTGAGGTTTGCAGCACCTCAAAGTGTGTACACCCATTTGCCATACTGGTAATTTGCAGCATGGCAGCAAAATTTGACACCAGGAAATCGCAGTGTCAAAAAAAAACTGCATTAAAAAAAAATGTGGGCATGCTCTGGGACAGAGCACTGGAGCAACTGGAAGCAGAGCCCTCCAGGGAGGTGCTCCAGCACAGAGCAAATAAGAGCAGAGCAGGGCTCCCAGCATCCTGCCCCGCAGCCTGCTTTGCATCTAGAGCTGGTCCCGGGCCCAGACAGGACCCAGGGCCAGCCGGGCTGCCTTGCAGCTGGGCCAGTGGGCCAGTCGTGTGGGGACCAGAGCCCCAGATATCATGGTGGGGACCATGGACAACAATGGTGAGGCCGATCAGGGGACCCAGCCTGGGGAGCCTGCCCAGGCCCAGTACCAGGGGCCTAGCTGAAGGCCCGATGAGGTGGCTGAACTCCTGGCTATTTGGGGCTAGGAGGACAGTGGCAGTTCGTTGCGGATCAGCACAATAAGCACGTGTGCCAGGCAATAGTTGCCCAGATGGTGGAGCAGGAGCACTGTAAACTTGGCAGCAGTGCCGGAAAAGGTGAAGGCATTTCAGCAGCAGTTTCATGCCACCCACAATGCAAAACAGCACTCATGAGCAGGACAAACCACCTTGCCCCACTATGAAGAGCTGGCTCACATCCTGGGACCCACAACCACCAGGCCCCCTTGCTACTCCTTCTCCACCAGGGCAGGAGCACAGCCAGTGGCAGCCAGCTTGGTGGCCCAGCCAGAGTCTCTGGAGGCAGGGCTTGCTGCCAGGCCTGCTGCACCACCACCATCCAGCCATGCCAGGAGTAACACCAGGAAGGAGCAGACACCATAGGCCAGACCTGGTCCCACAGCCAGGTCCAAGGGGAGCCTGGAGCATCAGGTCCCCTGTCTCCTGCGAAACAACAGCAGGAGCAGGGAGGAGCACAAGAAGTGGTCTGGCATGTTAGCCAGGTCAACAGAGGGCGAGGGCACACCCCTGCGGTGTTGGTGCCAGGCCTCACCCCCATCAGTTGGTCCAGCTTCACCCCCACTCCCCAACCCAGGGCCCAGAAGCTATGATGGGCTCCAAGCCAAGCTGGCCACCTGTCACTGAGGCCTGGGAAGTCCCAAGCAGGGTGTGGGGAACTGGGAGCCTCTCCCTGCCCTGCCCCTCCCTTCTTCCCAGGGCTGCTCCTCCTTGGGCCCTACACACAACCTCCACCTCCTCCCTCCCTCCTTCCTTTCCTGACCTCCACTCCTCAGCTGTGCAGGGGCCCCCTTGCCAGCAGGGCCAGGACAGCCTCTCTCCCTTGCTAGCAGGCTGCCTGGACACACAGCAGGAGGGGATGGGCAGACCCCAGGATGAATATGATGCTGGTCAGAGCGCGGGGCCCACATTGGTCTGACTTGGGGACCATCAGCCTGACCCTGCACCCGAGAGTGAGGCTACTCCCTGGAGATCCTTGCTGAGGACTGTTCTTGCCCCATTCCATGTTGCTATAGCCAAAAATAGCCCTCTGTTTGCTCTCTCTACAGACAGCTCATTTGCCAGGGAAGAGACTGCCACCTGCCCAGTGTCACAGACTCGGATCCATCCAGCTGCACCGCCTGTGCTGGGAGCGGTGTGCCCAGTGGGAGACCCTGCAGAAGGAGGCCCAGGACTTCCACACCAGGGTCCTGCATGAGCGCCGCTGCTTCTGCGACAACCAGGCTGTGGCCCTGAAGGCGGCCTGAGAGGAGCAGGAGCTGGCCCAGGAGAGTGTTGAGGAGCTGTGGCAACTGCAAGCTTCCATGGATGCTGCTGTCATATAGAAGCACGGAGTTGCAGAGCAGCTCCTGGCCACCATCCCTTCCCCAGCCACTCCTGGCACTGCACCCCAGTCTGCACCAGCCCCACCACAGCTGCCTGGCTCTCCTGGCCAGACCACACCCCCCACCATTAGGGGCAGGGCCCAGCAGGAAGCACAGTTGGCTGGATGCTGGTGCAGCTGGCATCCCAGCAGGCCCCAGCAGCCTGCTACACCTGTTAAGGGGCACCAATCCTGCCTCCCCACTTCCCAGTCCTGGGCCTACCTGCCGTGGCTGCCCCTGAGGAAGAACACCCACCCTCCTTTCCAGAGCAGCCAGGGCCCTAGCCATGTCAGCATGGCTCCTGCCCATGGGGTAGTCAGACCCAGGTTCAAGGCCCGGGTCTGGGCTGCAGAACCACCAGCCCCTAAGTTCCTTCTCCCTGTGCCTCAGGACCCTATCTCTGGGATACGTACATAGTTTTTGTTCCTTTCTCATTTGGAATGGGTTTGTGCATGGGGTGGGGGGGGCTGGATAAATGGTGGTGGGGAGGTGGAGGGTTTCCTATGGCATACAGTGGGTATGTTGCGTTGCTGGTGTTGGGAAAGTTTTGGGGAGAGGAAATAAATTTGCTTTTGTTTTCACTATAGCCAAACTGCCAGTGCTGCTGCAGTCCTGGCAGTGAGTGGGGGTAGAGGCCCCTGGGCAGATGGCCGAGTGGCAGTGCTGAGAAAGGCCAGTGTCCTACTTGTGTGTGGGGGGTGGGTAGGGCACAGGTGGGTGGTGAACAACTCACACACTCTGGCTCCCGCGTGTTGCTTCTAGAGTGGTGGCCCTCGCTTGCAACGCTTCCTGACTGGCTGGCTCTACTACGGCTGTCACTGGAGGCACCATGATACACAGTGAGCCTCCTCCATCCACTGGGGCTCAAAGACCTGTCCGTGGGACTCAGGCACATTATCCAAGACACACACCATGGTACGGATGCAGGGTATGTGCTGTGGTGCTGCCTCCAAGTGGCTGACTCTGGCCCTGGATTAGGCTACCTGGATGCAGTGGTGCTGCTGTGCAGCCACGGCCCACTGGCAGCTGGTCCAGAGGTGCAGGTGGCTCTGCTGGAGAGCCTGTAATACAGCCCAGGCAGCCTCCAGCTCCCCCTGGCTGAAGATCTGGGAGGCTCTGGGCAGGGTCAATTTGCCCAAAGCTGCACAAATTGTGCCGCACCAAAGTGCATCCTCAGGCACGTGCACTGAGGCACAAATTTCCGGCACAAATTTGAGTTGTGGCTATTTATGATGCTGTAAGCACACGTGCCTGCAGGTGGAGACATGCCCTCTGGGTGCGTTCCCATGAGTAGGAATGTGCATTTCCTTGGGGAGAAATAACAGGAGCACAATGTGTGTCACTGCTACTTTTCCTTGGGGAATGCCCATGCCACACTACTTTGACATGTGGTATGTTGCCCTGAGTGGGGTAGAGGAGGCTGGGGCCAGTAACTGTGCTGGCCACAGCAGCCTTACCTGGAATCCTGGGGGTCTTTGGGAGCTGCAGCCATGGCCATCCTGCAACAGAGAGCCTGACCAGCATCTGTAGTGTGGCTCTGGCCAGCCAAGCTCCAGTTTTGGGTGGCACACACTGCCACCACTGGCACCGCCCTGCTTTTTTTTAGGCATGGTGTAACAGGGAATACAAACCTGTTACTAGGAAGCAAAGTGGCCCCTTTAAATCTAGAATCTTCCAGGCACAGCTGTCCAGTTGAGCAGGGGTTAAGGATTGAGCCCTGCTGGCTGGTCAGGTGACAGGAAGGGAAAGGCCAGAACCATATAAACCTCAAGGGGAGAAGGCCAGGGGGCAGCAGAGAGGGAGACTCCTGATGACTATGGAGAAGCTGTAGCAGCCTCCTTGGGAAGAACATGCCATGCTGTGAAACAGAAGCATAATTGCATGTAAGCAGGCAGTTTGCCTCTCCTATCTTTATTTTTGTTATCTGGCCACAGGGGCCTATGGTTTATGATTCATGTTAAAGCCACTGGTTTGTGGCTGAGGTTATAGGGGAGGAGGAGACCTCATTAGCATCAAGGAGCGCTATGATAGAGTGCTCAAGAAGCCCTGCTGCACTAGGGGGCAGCACCAGGGCCGCGAGCCCAGAATCACTTGAAGGGAAGCTAGGAGCCTTAAAGCTGAGTCCTGGTGGGTGGACTTAGGTGAATGGTCCTAGCTACAGAAAGAGGGGCAAAACCAGAGTGGGGGGGGAGGTAAACCCACAGTGGCTGATACCCCAACATAAAGAGAAAACTGTAAGACATCTGTGAGGCATGGGGCATGTAAAGGGAAGGTTGGAGCATGCATTTTGCCTTAAAGGCAACAGCTCACTATCCTACAGGTGGTGAGCCATAGAGCCTGTCTGGGAACCTTTGGGTCAGCCTCCTTCTTTTTAAGAACCAAGTAACATCAAGTCGTGGCAGGTGAGTAAGGAGGGTGGGAGGTGATCCCCAGGGGAGGAAAATACCGCAGGACTTGACAGGTGCCCACTCACCGCCTACAAAAAAGCAGCCACAGATGGCACCCTGTCACATGGGTTCTTTTGACTCCGGGATCTCCCGGGGTCAACCCCTTGCCTCCCTGCACTAATTTTTAGCTTGGAGAATGTCTGCATGTGCCGTGCTGCAGACAAGTCTGTGGCACTGCATACCGTATGTCTGTGCTCATCTGGATGCACCCCCAGGTTTATCTTGAGAATCCTGTTTACGCAACTAACAGTGCTAAGATTGGGTGGGACCCCCAATGCCTTTGAAAGGATCTCAGGGTGCCATAGGGGCCAAGCATGGAGGGGGAAAGGGTACACTTTACCAGGGCCTGGAGATCCAGGGGGGCCCAGCCCAGGCTGCAACCCTATTACCATGAGGTGGGGAAAAAATGAAGGCTAAATTGTAGGTCATGCTTGAGGATATGTATGGAAAGTTATGTACCACCTACATGGGATCTCCACTGTGAGATTTGCTGGAGCCAATCGGAAGCAGAACAAGCAACATTGTGAACAGTGAGTTGCTGGCCAGCCCAGGGCCCTTCTGTAGAACAGAGAGAGTGTGCTTGTGCAGTTAATTCTAGGACTTGTAGTTTGACAGAGGGATTTATGTTTCCCCATGTGACATGCTCTCTCAAGAACTGCAAGTCCCAGAGTCCCTTGTGCATATAGATGGAGAAGGGGGGGACAAAGCACCATATAACTAGGGACTTTGATCCCAGGGACAGTGGAAGCGACAGTGTTGCTGGTAGGATTTACAGGTCCAAAAGTGAGTAATGAGTTACTGGTGGTCTAAACATTGCACAGAGAAGAACTGAAACAGGGATAGGATTAGTGCCTGAAAGAAAAGGACTAGGGCTGTGTGAAGCTTCAGTCCCTGATTCGATTCAGTGGCGATTTGGCCCAACTTGGTGGCTGAATCTTCAAATCCAAATCAAATCAGCAGACCCTTTAATCTCTCTGAATCGAATTGGAACCCTCCGAATCAATTGGGAAAGATTTGGAGATTCAGACATAGACACAGCTTTAAACGTTTTTTCTACATACTTCAAGGGAGCAGGAGGCTCGTGACTGCTGCGATCCTGGGGCGCATGGAGCATCCCACAGAAGCATGTGGGGGTCCCGAGCGTGCTTGGCCACAGACCCAGAAGTGGACCAGAAGCACTTCCAGTCCACTTCCGGGTCCGCTGGGGAGCATGCACAGGGGCCCCCTGGCTTGGTAACTGGTGCCTCCTGGGTTGGGGGGGGGCCCACACAGGGTCTCCCCATGGCTGATCATGGAGGTGGGGGGTGAGCACGGGCCCCCACCCTCGCCCCCATGTGCTCCCCGGCAGACATGGAAGGGGACTGGAAGTACTTCCAGTCCACTTCAGGGTTCACCACCGAGCACACAGCACCCCCTCCCCACCCCTCTGCACTCCAGTGGGATTCTCCATCCACGCCAGCATCACAGTGATCATGAGCCATGCCTGGTACTTCGAGGTACGTAGAAAAAACATTTAAAGCATTGTCTGTGTCTGAATCACTGATTCTCTGAATCGGCATTGAATCTTGGATTCGGCCAAATCAAATCAGGGACAGTGATCCAAATCAAATCAGGGACAGTGATCCAAATCAACTAATTGAATTGCTGTTCCTGTTTCAGGCTGAATCCAAATCCAAATCGAATAGGGCCTGCTTTGCACACCCATAGAAAGGACATTTCTCTCTCTCTCTCTCTCTCTCTCTCTCCCTCTCTCCTTCACACTCACACTCACCACCCCCGTCTGGCTATAAATACAAATCAGGCAGCCAGAAACAGAAGGAGGTAAAACAAAGGGAACTAAAAGAAGCTAAAGTATACCAATCAATCCTCCAGTTTTTCAAAACAGGCAAGGCCTTTCTGCAGTCTGGCTCAAGCAATACATTTGACACACGAAGCTCAATAAACAGGGCAGACCCTACAGTGAGAGACTGCAGGACCTGAACCTATTCAGCCTCCATAAGAGAAGGCTGAGGGGGGACCTGGTGACAGTCTATAGACTCACTAGGGGGGACCAGAAGGGTTTGGGGGAGACGCTGTTTCCCCTAGCGCCCGCTGGCATAACAAGAAGCAATGGGCACAAGTTGATGGAGAGGAGGTATAGATTGGACATCCGCAAGAACTACTTCACAGTTAGGGCGGCTAGGAGCTGGAACCAACTTCCAAGGGAAGTGGTGCTGGCCCCTACCCTGGGGGTCTTTAAGAAGAGGCTGGATGCCTACCTGGCTGGACTCATTTGAGTCCCGTTTCTCTTTTTGGGGTTTTTTTGTTGTTCTCCCGCCCTGGCGGGGGGTCGGGCTAGAAGATCTACTAGGTCCCTTCCGACCCTTAATCTATGAATCTATGAATCTATGAATCTATGAATCACAACCTGAAGCACTGAAAAGGTCCTCCAGCTCATTTTCATGCCTTTTGTTGGCTAGCTTCTGGTACAAGGTTCTTTCAAGTATTGATGGCAGAAACAAGATTTTACAAGCCAGGGGAATCTCTCTTGAATCAGAGGCAGCTCTCCTTGATGATATTATTGAAGAAGTCAAACAACTTAGAGATCAGTGGCCCAAAATTCTACAGTTAGCATGTCTTGTAGCAGAAGGCATGGGAGTTTTACCACAATTACCAAAGAAGAGAGGCAAGAAGTGGAAAAGATTTCATGATGGCACAGCTGAGGAATCATGTTCTACCATTGCGGAAAATGATCCAGAATCTTTATTCAGAAGGCATGTTTTTGATGCAACTTTGGACAATGTTATCTATGGATTAGAGCACAGATTCAAAGCAACCAGTAACACTTGTTTTACATTCTGTTCCATCCTAAAATGTGTGACACTAGACCCTGAGGAACTGGATGAAGCTTCTAAATATCTACTTCACAGGTATCCTACAGATCTTTCTGAGAATTTTCCTTGTGAAATGTTGCATCTGAAAAAAGTCTTCACATCTACTTTTGGAAAAGAGTATGAACTACTCCCACTTATTAAATGAGGTTTACAAAAAACAACCGCATCTAACTTTCAGTGAAGTGTGCATAGCCATACGGATCTTTTGCACACTGCCAGTGACTGTAGCAAAAGCTGAAAGAAGTTTCAGGAGGCTAGCACTCATCAAAAATTGCAGGCGTTCTACTATGGGACAAGAACGGTTAAGTCACCTTGCTGTTTTGTCTATGAAGCGTGAACTTGCAAGAGAAATTGAGGCTGGGGAGACAATTCATGATTTTGCAACAAAAGGCCAAAACATAAAGCTTTAAAGTGAAGTGCTCTATTTATAAAAGGTTTGCAGCCATGTTGGTCCATTAGAACAAAAAAATCAAAACATTGACTGGATAATACCATTATTATGACCAACAACCAAAAAGTTACAAAATAGGCAGCAATGTAGAATGTAATTTCAGAATTAAAATATAAAATTTTCTTTCATGATTCATGAGACTTTATGTATGTGGGCTGGTGTGTGTGGAGGGGAGGGGGCCTACCTTACCCGTTTGTACCGGGTCCAAAGAAATGATGCTTGGGCCCTGCCCATGCCACTCTGGTTGATAATCACTTTTAAATATTCTTGTTCATTATTAAGTACATGGGCAGTCCAATTCCCAAGCCAATGGAATGTGCATGTTGCTAAAGGTTCCAGCCCTACTCTGAAAGATTTTTGGGGCAGAAACGGTCTCTTTCCCACATTCTGTACAATGACAAGCACATTGCAAGTGCTGAGCTGCAAAATTACTATCAGGCTTTCCAGCTGTAAAATTCAAAGGCCCATTAGATTGTTGGGAGGCTGTTATGGGGAAAATCTCAATCTTGCTGCTACCTGAAGTATAATGAGATATTGGGGGGGGGAAGAAAAAACACTCCCAGCAGCCACTTCCTGGGCTAGACAAAACTAGATTTTTTTTTTTTTTTTTTTTTTTTTTTTTTTTATTATTGAACAGAGATGGCTCACCAACACACTCGAGCTCCACCTGCTGTTCAGAAATAGTCATTGCAACCTGATAACCTAGAGGGAACTGTATAATAGGGTTGTGCAAAACAGAAGCGGGGGTTCTGGGGCCCTGCATCCCTAGCTGCTGATGGGCAAAACTCATGACATGGGTGCTTGTGCTAGCTAGCTACTGTGTTATGCAATGAATCATGATTTACTCAGGGAGCAGCTCAATACACAGTAGCTAGCAAGGATAACGAGTTAATGAGCAAGGATTAACACCTACAAAACTACAGATTAAGGAGAGGAAAGAATCAACACAGAGCCAGGAACTGCTTCTGCCAAGACAGAGACAGTCAGTCTCACAAGCACCCAGGCTTTGTGGCCTCCACAGGGGCTAGCATGCCTACAGTTTTGACCCTGCTGTGACTTCACACATGCATGTGACATGAGTTTTGCTTTCAAGAATTTGGGGTTCAGTTTCCCTCAACCCCCAGTACCTATCTCCTTGAAACTTGGTAGGCTTCATGCCCTCAAAAGGGGCTACCATTCCTGTATATGCCATCCAAATCAGGCCAGCAATGACAAAGTTATAGGCTGTTTTGTCCTTCCCCACTATACCCTATGGGAGAATTGTCGAAACAGTGTTGAAACGGCGAAATGTTTTGACTTGCCTAGTTTTGTTTCGAGGCTGTTTTGACTATATCGGTTCTGTTTCAATGTTGCTGTTTCAGCCTTGAAATGGGTAGAAACAGCGTTGAAACAAAACTGGTGGCGAAATTTCACACAGCCCTACTGTATAAAATGGGATTAGAATATCACTGTGCTATATTAACTAATACATTTACTTCCCAAAAACAGAACTATAGGTTAGTATTTAAAGTCTGAAAATATACTACAATTGTTAGAATTTAAAATTAAACCTTTGTGTTAACAAATGTACAAAAAAGACAGTCAGTATATTCCACTTAAATGTAAATCAATAGAAAACATTTCTCAGTGGTAAATGGAGAGCAGACAACCCATTTACAGTGTTTAGAAATCATGTAAAAGTTAAAAGGTGACACTCCAAATGGAGCAACAGTGGCTGCAGCTCTCATACAGCTATGTTACTATTACCCCTTCAATAATCCCCTCAACTGAAAAATGTGCAGTGTATCCAAAAGAAAACTAAACTGTTCATTCCTTAAGTCCTTATCAATCACAGCTTTTAAACATATGTATATTCCATTAAATATACAGTTAAGCGCATTGCTTTACTGGATTGGAATCTTAGTTCTGTTGTAAGAAATGAAAACAGTTCAGCTTTTCAAAGACAAAATCCAACATAACCAGGGAAGTCTTAAAAAAAAAAAAGAAGAGTATAGGCTTGTTAAATGGCACAAGTGCCCTGTACTTGTATTACACCGAATGGGATTTACCTGCCTGCCTATTTGGTGAAACTTGACAATATTTTCACTAGACTGAAAATGTTCCCTTCTGTGGCGGTGCTGACAGCTAAGTATGAAAACCCATGTTACATCCACCAAAATAATGTGACAATTCTACTATCAATAAAAACATATTTTAATGCCAACAACTAATAAAAGTTCATATTCCAATATTGCTCACAACAATAATATACAATTAGCACAAAACATGGCTGTTCAACAAGAATATTTTGCAAGCTGCTATATTTATATGTGTGTGTGCGCATGTGTATGGGAGGGGGGTGTATGTGCATGTATATCTATATAGATGTATATAGATACACACACACACAGAATTTCTTTTCTTAAAGAATTATATACCAGAGTTCATGCAAAGAATTTCAAAGTGGTAACACAACAGGAGCAATCACTTGTTTTACAAGTTACAAAAACCATTCAATACAGAAACATTAGGATATAGGCAGACAGGTAAGATATATACACATTGTTTCATCATGGTCCTCCCCATGTTATATTAAAGCATGGGCTCCTTCTTATCATACCGTTCCCTATTAGAGACTGATCCAAATAGGATTTTGAGTGTTCCCCACCCTTCTGGACCACCAGAAACTCTCAACGTAACCTTTTACTGTAGGTAACTATGAAGGAGGCACTTATTCATTGGCCAGGAGTTAGGGGGGCAAGTAATTTTCTCCAAAACCAACATAGTCCCAAGCCATAGCCTTAGGTGCTTTGGAAGTGGGTGGTGAGCACTCCATCAATCCTATTTTTGTCTGGCACCAAGCACAGTGTGCTTGGTCTCCAGCAGCCTTTAGAGTTAGAAACCCAAGGATCAAGAACCTGGATCTCCTAAACGGCAGTGCACAGCACTGCTACCATACTACGCAGATATGTACAGTGAATGACATGTATCCTTTGATTTTAAATTTACATATAGTATATACAAATAAAGCTATTCTATCAAGGTGCACGTTTATTATTCTCTGGTGTGTTCCCATGAGGAATTTTTTTTTGCCTTCATACAAAGCTACCAAGAAGGTGTCACAAGAGTGGTCTACATGATAAATAATATCTCATTATGTGGATTCAGTTTTACAATCTCTACAAAGGGAAACTGCCATTGACTCGACCTGGAGTTTTGCCTATGTACTGGGTTGAATTTGAGGGGTTATATTAATCTCTGACATAACTCTACTGACTTTAATGGCATGTACAACTTGAGCAAATTGGCACAATGTAGTTTCTTCCCAAAAGTAATCAGTCTTATTAAAATGAATTGAGATTTGCATTCATCCTTCAAGAAGATTTACAATCCATGACCCAAATCGTGCTTTCCTTGAATTCAATGGGACTACTTTTGGGAGCAACGCTGGCAGGATTTGGCCCTGTGAATAAGCTTTCAAGTCTTCTGGCATTATTTCATGATTGCTGGCTGCAGGCAATGCCCTCAAAGAAAGTGACTTAAAAACACAATAAATGCAATTACATTAAATAGCAAACATAAGGCTCATCAACTAAACAGATGGACAAGCAATGTCACTCTCCTAAAATATGAATTGACAGTGTTTGCTTGGGCAGGTTCAAATGCATAACAGTATCCCACACAAGTAGCTGCAGCTTGTAAATACGTGATTCTTCTAGGGAAGTCCCTGAAGAATGAAGGCTCTGGCTCACTAGAAGCTTTAAGCATATGCCCCTTCCCCTCTCCATCAAAATACCTCATACAGGATTAACTTGAATGTTAAGCATACCAGTTAAGTGCCACTGTAACCAGTGGTAGACAAAGAGACGAAGAGCCAGACAAAGGGACTTTGATCCCGAAAGCTTGCAGAAAAGGACAAATTTCTTGTGATTTTCCAGTTGGTCTAATAAAAGGTATCATTTTGGAACCAAGAGTTCTAGTTTTTTGTACGTCTTCTTGTCTCAGACCAACACGGCTACCAAGTACACCACTGTAACCAGTGGAACTTGCAAAATACCTCTACATTCTTTGCTGGATTAGGATCACCAGGCACAAAGACAGAAGGATGTGGCCTTCAGTCCTTACGTCGGATACTCATTGATCACAGCCAGCTCTGCCTTGGGTTACAGGAGAGATCTAGCCATTATTGCCCCTTAAAAACTTCTGCGACTAATCTAGCTCCCATTACAAGGAAAGATGCCACGTGGTGTCAGTAAGAGCTGAGTCAGGCCCTAAAATAAATGTGCCTTCAACCCTGCTGCAGTTAAAAATGGGTTTTAAAAATGTGTGTCAACCCTCTCTTTAATCCCACTTTCCCCCATTTTCAACCTGTTTATAACAATTCCCTCAGAGTGGAAGCTTTGCATACACAGTCACAAACTAAGCACAAATTACGTTACACTTGAAAAGATCTGTTTAGCCAATTGTTGAGTAATGCAATTAAAAAGAAAAAGAAGCCTTGCTGGTTTCAAATGCTGTTTTGCATTTGTACAGCGTTAAGAATGGATTTACAGAATGACATTTGGTAATAACAAATGAATCCTAATCTCATTGGACATTTTAAAGGAATTAAACACCAGAGAGACTTGGGGTTTGAAATAGTGTGAGGCACTCAGAGAATGTTGCTAGAATTGTCTTAAGACATTTTAGCATTGAAATGTGCTGACTAAGGATGTAATTACCTAATTGAACATGTAAAGCTCCTTGCTCCAGCAGACTGAATACATTATGTTGAAATGAAAACCCCTTAAAGTTTTTTTTTAAAAAGAAAACAAAGAGATAAAATACAAATGTTTTAAAATGACATCAAGGTTTTGACACAGACAACAGCGATCACACTCAAGATGAAAGCTGGCACCCTATATTTAATACATTTCCGTGTTCCTTTTTCAAGGTGGCATAAATTAAAGATTTGTTTTTCATGTATCAGACATGTACAGCCTGCTCCATAACATTAACTTCATCTGAATTACTGTGACATAGGGTAAGCGCTTTCTAAAATACCAATCTGCCAGTGACTTAAAGGCCAAATGCCTTTCAGTCTGACCGAGGTTCCTACAACACTTGTGAAAGACAAATTTGGCTCCTCAATCACTGGGGGGGGGGTTTTGGAAAAAAATACTGATTAAAATAAACCATAGTATAATTTTGCAAATCACCCATAATCCTTTATTTTATGTCCACTGCTCCTTTTTTCAACTGTATCACTTTAACAAGCATATAAGGACGAAGAGCAAGAAAAGATGTCCACCTATCAACTGTAAATTGTTTAAACTTAATAACTATACAGTACTTATATAAACCCATAAGCCAGTACTTTTGCTACAACTGCAAGAAAAATACCAAATTTCCTTATTTTCTGGATAGTACTGTGTGGTTGGATAATGTTTAGTTTGCAGCTCAATAAAAAGAGAAAGTTTTCCCACTGCAAACCTCATCGACATATGGCAAATGAGAATTTCCTGGGGTAGGAACAAAAAGTAAAGAAGAGCTCCAAGAAACAACCATACCACCAGGAATTCTACAGGATGAAGGTTAAAAAGCTGTCGTCCCTCCTTATGAAGTCTATAGCAAGCAGTTTTCTCTCTGTCGTTCTATTTGATTCTACCTTCCCCATCAAGTTTTCTCCTGTTTTTATAAACTTTATAGTCTTCAGTGTATCCTACAGGAGATGATGGATGGATGTAGAAAACAATGCAAGAGGCAAACAGCATGACTTACATGCAGCACCAGCTCTTCTGTAAATCTAAGACATTGGCACTGGGATTCTTTCACCTGTAATTATCAGTTGTGAATGCAAAAATACAAAATCAGTTCTTCACAGATAGAAGAAGGGCATTTACTCTACTTAAGTACAAAGACTTTCTTAAGTAGTTACCTAGGTGCATTTTGCTTTTCTCTTTAGATGCAAAATGATATAAATTTTGGATACATATATTAACAGATTCAGAACATGAAGGAGAACAAAAAAGGGGTTGGGGAAGCTACAGCATGGCTTATAGGTATCAACAACCCTACAACCCACAACGTCACTGGGCATTGTATCCTCCCTGCCCCCCCCCCCCTTTTTGCTTTATATATGGCACTCACATTCTGATTTAATATTTTTCCCTGAATGCCTGTTTTCCCCTCATCTACCATACCAGCTACTTTCTATAATTTCATATAAAAATATAAAGTTACTAAACTATGCCCAACTGGGGGTTAAGTTGGTCAGTTCACTAACATGCATTACATTAATGCTTAGCATCTGGGAAGTCTGACTGCCTTTAATAAGACAGTTTATTACAAACATGATTTCACACCTCATAACATATACAGTAGATCAATATACTGTCCACCTTTGTGTGCACGCATGCGCAGATGCACACGTGCATACACACGTGCAAATATGGATAGAAAATGAAAAGCACTTCATGTGGACATAAAATAAAGTAGTTACTGAACAGCTCAGATACAGAATATTCCCTGATTTTCAATAGCAACGTATGTCCCAGTGGTGTAATATGCTTTGCTGACTCTGGACACAAAGTCCTATTCTGAGTAGATTCATTTTGTTTGTGTGGTATTGGAACAGGGGGATGACTTGCAGACCTAAAAAGTATGGGACCCAATCTTCTCCACTGAGTGATGCAGTACACAAAATGGCTAGAGAGGAGCTCAGAGTCCTGAGCTCATCCTCTTGGAACTGCAAAGCATTAGGAGACACTTTTGCTAGACCTTCACCTTGTCCACAAGAGATCACTTTGCTGGTGCGTACATGCATCTGAGTAATATAGAGTAGGATTTACCTTTATATGACTGGCATATTCATGCACACATATACATTTATTCATTTCACAACTGACAAACAGCAAACGGAGGGCTGACATGCAGGAGTTTGTATAGGAACTGAAGACAGGAAGCGGAGGATATGTCCAGTGGAAATATAGGGGTTGAATTTAGATAGGTTCACTATAAACCTTTCAAAGGAATTTGGCCAAGACCCTGAAACTGATAGGTTCTTATTTACTGCTGACGTGCGCCATGAATTCTTTATTGACCTCACAGACCTCATTTTTAACTCTCTTCTCAAAGATGACACGGCTGGTTTTCCTTTTCCCCTTCACACCATTCTAGAGCATGGATTCTGTCACTCAGAGGGAAAAGCCAGCTTCCAATTTGCCAGCCAGGCTGCCTGAAGAAGCCTGCTGTGCTTGAAAGGAGGTCTAGCCAGCTTTCCCCATGCTTAGTTTGGGCTACCTAATTAGATTAATTGCATCACATTTAAGCTTCAGCTTCCATTCTAAAAGAATCACATGCTTTCAGCACCACTGAAAGGCAGCCACCTTTGGAGCACATGGCACAATAATGGGAAAAAGATGGAGTGAGAAAAGCCCTCCCGTTAAAGTTCCCCAGGTTCTGTAAAGGCCATACAGAGCAAAAAGGATCTCATATTTTTAAGGTCTCATTTGAAAAACCTCCTCTTCCCCCACCCCTTCATGTACATACAGTAAACCATTTGGTATTCATTTTATTCACCAACAGATTAGTCATTGCTGCTAGGATGGCCGGAGGGATTTTAGCTATTGTGCACCTTAGATCATTAATTCATTTCTAGCAGCATCTTAGGTGTTAAGGCTGTGACCCTAATTATTTCTCATTTGAATTGCCCATTGAAAAAACTCGATTCTTCTCACGTGGCTGCTTATAAAGAGGTCTCATCCTGAGATAAGTAAGGTAGGTTTCTAACTTGGCCTATTTTTAAACATGAACTGTTTCTTATCAGAGATTTCAACAGGGTTAATTTTCTTTATAAAAGTGATAGGAAAAAATAATGTATAATGGAGTAAGTAAAGGTAATAGAAGTTTTAATGAAAATACAGCAGCAGAAATGATTGGAGGTGGAAAGGGCAAAGTCAGGCACTGAACAAAGGTATTCAGATACATTTGCTCTCACAAATGTAGTTGAGAGACAGTGGTATTGACAAAGGAAAGTTAACATTTGCTAGAGTTCAACAGTCAGGGTCTGAGCACTGGGAATGCACAAGCACCCTGTTTTTATGAACATAGAGAAGAAAAAAAAACAGCCAAGCTAGGCAAGGATGGTGAGCAGCAGGGACCAACTCCATGCATATGTTTCATACACCCTTTCATTCACCCTTTCTTACAACATCTCATTCTCCACCTCAAACTCCATGGAGCCTGAGGGTGGAGATCAAGCAGAACAGGAAACACAAACTTAACACCTCTGGGTTCAGGCACTCAGACCTTCACTCCCAGTCCCCATCCCCACAAATACTTCTCTGCTGCCATGTCCCCCAAAATGTTAAGCATGCTGTGCCTACTGCAAGCAAGCCTGCTCCTTCATGCACACAGCATCACAAGATGCACAGAAAAATAAAAAGGACAGGAGACAAGGTGGAGCTATGCATCCAAGTGAGCAGGAGAAATCTCTCTGAAAAAGCAAGTGGCCAGCCACCCCTATGTTGCAGCACACAACTTCCACTCCACCTGGAAAGCATTGCTTGGGAAACTGTAGTATCCTTGAAACTGTACCACTCACACAAGAGGCACCTTTAGTCACTCCTACTTCCTGAAACGGTGCCTCAAGGACTTTTTTGTATTAGAAGAGTGACCCTAACAAATCCCAGAAGGCAATATCACACAGGCAAATCAACATAAAAGAAACAGGAGCAATCACCTTCCATAAGAAAGTTTCTGGCAAACTATATTTGAGCTGTGCAAGAACTGATCAAGGAATGATGAAGAATCAAGAATGTGGTGGCAAAAATAAACCTAAGCAAGCAAAATTCTCCAGATCTTAGCTCTTGATCCAGCCTCTGCTGAAGCCAGCTGAAAGACTTCCATCAATGTCCATGCATTTTCAGTCAGATCTTTACTCAGGTACAACTTTACTGAATTCAGTAGGGGGATTTTCCTGCTTAAGAGCTGCAGTATTGGGCATAACCACTGGTAACTTTTCCATCAGAGTTATCACTGAACTCACAGATCATCAGTCCACAGAAAATCTAATGCTGGGCCTCTGTATTTGTTTTTCATTTGAAATACAGCATCCAATGGTAAACCAGGAGTGATTAGCCCATTGCACGATTATATGATGAAGATTAAGAGTATAGTTTGAGCCTATGCTTCAAAACAGTAAACATATCAAGGGATAAAAATCATTTATTTACTTATAAATGGAATGAAAGCATGATAGAAAACACTAAGGACTAGGAGTATGAACGTTAATTAATCCTAATCAATGATGTAAGCTAAGCAGTTTTATCATTTATGGCAGTTTAGGTATTATTTGGAGGCTATCTGAAGTCTGACGTGGAAAGCAAGCCTATAGTATGTTAGAATATCTCTAAGCCATCTTTCTTAATTGCTTTTCCTAAGATTTCTCCTTAAAGCACATACTCATATTGTGGTGATAATAATGTACTCGTCTGAGCAACTCCATTGCCTTTGAGATTGCTCAAGGGAGCTCCTCCTTGTTCATGTTAGTGAGGAGTTTGCGATCTATTCTCCTTTTTGCATGTAATATTCAAGTGAGCTAGTCTGTCCCAAGCCAACAAAGGCCCGGGGCTTGCTGTTCAGTATCCATGCTTATTGCTTAACTCCCATTTCTGACAGTGGGAGCGAGGCATTGATTGCAAAAGGGGGAACACAGCTGTGGATGCATAGCTCCAGAGCCTGATGCTGGCAGTTTCCACACTAAATTGGACAAATCACAACAATGTGCCTGTGCCACCACTTACCAGTTGGTCAAATGGATGAAAAGCTCACAGGAACATTATTAATTATGCTTATCAACAACTAGATTCAGCCACCCTGCTCTCCTTAATTAATACCATATTTTAGCCTCAATTCTGCTAATTTCAGTAGGACCATTTCTGGGATAAGGCACAAATGCAGGAGGAAGAATAGCAACATCCAGCGTTTAATGTTTACAAAGCAATTTTACATCCTCATATGAAAAACACCATGGGCCAAGTCTCAAAGCCCTTATTTTGCTTTTAGCTGGCCTTCACTCATGCAAAACACCAGTGACTTCAGAGGCTACTTTGATGAATACAGGCATCAGGATTTGGCCATCTACAAGTCAGATTAATATAAAGCCAACTCCTGAAGGAGGCTTTGAATCTGCAACTCGCACTGAATAGGCTTCCCAGAGAGGTGATGCTCTCACCTTCCCTGGAAATCTTCAAGAGGAGACTGGATAGGCACCTGGCTGGGGTCTTATGACCCCTGCCACCCCCAGTGCTCCTTGCTGCCCATGGCAGGGGGGTGGACTCGATGATCTGTCTAGGTCCCTCCCGACTCATTGATTCTATGATTCTGTGATTTCAATGGGCACTGCAGGTACTCAGGACATCTCAGGATTTGGCTAACAGACAATGCAGTTTGTTGTGGCTGTTTGGTTATGATGTTTGGAGCTTTACTGTATCTCTTTATGCTTTTGAGTGTGTTAACTTTAATGAGAGCAGCGTATTTCTTACTAGTATCAATACCCTACAAACAGGTTTTAGGTACTTGGGTCCTAGGTGACGAGCATGGGCATCCTCTGCAGAACCAGGCCTCACAATTTGCTGTGTGTGCATGTATATGGAGAGCAGGTGGGGTGGGAGGAGGTCACCACCTGTCTTTCTCATCAGTTTGTAAAGCAAAGCACTTCACTTAGGAAAGAATAACAAATGCAAAATGGGGAATGAGTGTAGACTTGCAGGACACTGGACAGACATCACGGGGTTACAGTGGACTACAAGCTGAATGACTGCAAGTCGATGAAGTAATATTGCTGCAAGAAGAAAATTAAGAGCATCCCATAAAACCTTAATAGAAATGTGAATTCTAGTCTGCATAAGTAAAGCCTCACAGAGAGTGCTGTGTCTGGTTTTGGGAGCACATTTTACGAGCGTGTAAACCAAATGAAAAGAGTCCTGAAGAGAGAAACAAAAATTATTACAGACTTAGTTTATTTAATCTAGAGAAAAGAAGAGCGACTTTGATCACAGCCTTCAAATACAAAAAGGGCTGTTAAAGGAAGGATAGCAATCGATTGTTCTCTACATCTGCTGAGGTCAGGATAAGAAGTAAAGGGTTTAAATCACAACAAGGGAGATTTCAGTTAAAGATCAGGAAGGTCTTTGCTTGTTTAAGTCATGGGACAGGTTACCTAGAGATGCTGTTATCCATCATTAGAAGATTTTAGGTGCACAGTAGACAGGCATTTATCTGTGATGGCTTAGACAAAGACGATCCTGCCTTGATCAGGGGGTAGACTAGATGATCTCCTGAGGCCACTTTTCAGTCCTGTGTGTCTATGATTGTATTATTTTAGTGTAGCTCATTTCAGTGAGAATTGAGGGAATATTTTTAATCTTCAAAGAACATAACACCACATGGTACATTTTGGCAGCTGACTGGAGGATCCTGAAAGTCTCCCTAATGCACCACACATCCTAATATATTTAAGAGACTAGTGCAATATTTGGTATCAAGCAAACGGTCAGAAGATCTTCAACAAGAACAGGGTCAGTTTTGAAGTGCCATGTAGAGACTTAGCAGAACAACAACAGTGAAAGTTTTGCCACTAATTCCTCACACATCACTAAGAATATTTTCACTATGCCTTTAATTATATTTTGCACAAGTTCATTCATGAAGTGGGCCTGTGTATGCAAAATATTAGACTGCAAAAAGGCTTAGCCCCAAGAAAAATGGCCTTCTTCCAGTGTGGATAACATCTGCATGGCAGCTGTTTTTAAAGGATGGAAGGGGCTTCGGCCTGCAGAGCAGGAAAAATGTGAGCAACATGGAGGCACAACGATAAAGAGCCATATAAAAACAAAAATGAAAAGCCCCAGAGAGAGCTGCAGGATGAGAAGTTCTGACGGAAAAAATGATCACATACTTTTTTCTAAAAGATTTTATAAACATTTCCAGTTCATCAAAAACTGGGTGAACTGGAAAAGTTCTCCCAGTTAAGGAGGGGAGGAAAGAATTCTTCCCCAAATCTAATAATGACAAGTGGCGAAGAGACAAATGATCATATGATTTTCGTTTACTAAAATGTTAGCACTGCCTTTCTAAAGGATACTCATATCCATTGCTTTGGTAAAAAGGTTCATTCTGTAAGACCATATATAATAAAGTCATATTCACAGGAAATGGCAAACATTTTAACTGCTTTTTTGGATAAAATTAATCACAAAGACCTCCACTGAAGTGATGACAGTTTTCATGTGGTTGGATGCATTGGGCAGCTCTGTACTTGGACTCTAATACTATGTATTATGGAGTTCAGCAGGATCCAGGATATTTGGTGAGTCTAGACCCCCTGCTTACAGTATTTTTAACAGCAATAGGCATGGTCTCATAATTCAATAGCCACAATCCTCTTTCAGGAGCATCTTTGGTCCCATAGACTACTATAGTCTTTTTCTCCTGTACATACTTAACTAAGACCAGCAAAACACATCTCGTGGCAGCAGTAAGTTAAATGTGAAGCTTTATACCATGGAACAGCAAGAATTATATTATGCTCAGTGTTCCAGATTAACAGGCCTTAAAAAGCTGAAGGAACACACAAATCTATGGGCTGACAGAACCCTACTGCAGAAGATGTATGTTTTCCATTTGATTTTGTGTCTGATTTTGTCCTCTGATGTCCATGCCCAACTCCCATCTCATCCTCCATGTACAAATCAGAGAACAGATTGTGTTTCTATAAGAAAACTAGGACATACTTAATGCTCTTCAAAGATGTGATGAAAAGAGCAGAAATGAAGATCTCTATTTATCAGCAGGATGTACAACACAAAAGCAGTGCATGCTTACCCAAGGTGTCTTTTCATCATGTCTCAATCCTAAACTGGAGAGACCACATCTCTGGACAAGATGGGAGTGAACTCTCTATTCCTCTATGGCCTTCGCTTTCTCTCTGAAACTGCCAAAAGAGGTCATACCTTTTTGTGATGAGTTTCTGCACATCCATCTATATTTCATGTGGGCTATCACAAAATAACTCAGAACACAGCTCTACACTACATTGCCAATACCTGAAGACATCATTAATGCTCCAAAGACAATGCAGCATGAGCAATTACCATCATGTTGGATATCAGACTGCTAGCTAAACTTAAACCTGTGCTTTTATTTCCCAGAGAGCTAAATCCTGTCACATGCATGAAGCTCTTCCATGTAACTTGACTTCTCTATGTGCATCTATGGGTAGAAGTTAAGCAAACTGATTACTAGATGAAATTAGAGAGCTTTTGCAATATTAAAGCCTTAAGCTGGCTGTCAAGGTTTTTTCGTATTATTTAGATTGTTACCAACATGGAAAAATGGGTTTCTATGGCCAAGGAAGCACACCAAACTATAATAAACACCCCCTAGAGTTACAATCACATTGATCAAGTTCTTGCTTCTCTAGTATTGCAACATTCACAGAAAAGTAAGTTGCCATTAGTTAAATGTTCCAGGCAACATCTTATGACATATACTATGAAGAAAAAAATGGTCTAATAATTGATTGCTAGGTTGACATGCTGTGTCTCTGTGACATTAATGGACATTTAGGCAATTTTGTAATTTGCTGCAGATACTGTATAGGCTTTAAAATGATCAAGCATACAGGAGGAATTGCAGATCAGTATAATAAAACTGCTTCCTACCATGTTGATAATTAATGTGAAAACTATATTTTTTGATCATTCCAAAAGCTATAAACGTGAAATAGCACCGGACAGAAGTACTCTAACAAAAGACCAAGGAGTTACCATGCATTGTCAAATTAAAGCTTTTAAAAATCTCTGACCTGGGCACAATTTAAAAAGCCATGCTAAAAAATAAATACATTAATGTAATTTTGCCACAGAAAAGATAGCAACTTTCTCCTGTTCTTTACTATGCTTTGGATCAATCAATTAATGAAAGGAATCATTCAAATACAAAGTGTCAGGAATATTGTGGCACTTGACAGGTTTCTTTTGCTAACAATATGCTGCAAAATAAATTGAGCCCTGACACAAAACACCTCCTTTATAGGTAACCTATACATTCTTAAGATACAATGAAAAATCATTCTATAGTACATATTTAATAACAATTAAAAAAACCCTAACTTTTCACAATCTCTGGACACTAGCAAAGTATCCACGTATTACTAGAGTAAGAGTCTGGTATTAACTCTTCCATGTAACACACAGAAATCATCATCTTCCAAAGTGTCTCTGGGGAGTTCTCTCCATACGTTTTGCACCAAGAAAAGAGAATGCAAAAATGCTGAGTTCACAAATGGAGTTTGACAAGAAGTAACATTGAATTTGTCTTGGCAAAAACGAAGCACAAACGTAACATTTCACAGGTACAGTTACCATGCAAATGCGTGTTGAGTTTGTTGTTGTTTTTAATCCCAAATCACAATTAGCATGCAGTTTTTTCCCTCTAATACTACTGTATTAGAAATATCTCGGTAATGTACCTCTTTGGTGTAACCATAGCCATTTAGGCAAGATTATACCATGTTAGGAAAGAATACAAGTAAAACCTGGTCATATATATGTTTATACAGTGTACATTTTACCATTGAAAAACAAAACATGTTACATAGATTCTCAAACACAACTCTGTTGAAAATGAAAAGTTTAAGCTTAAGAAATAGATTTTAATCTACAAGGCCACCCCATTTTTATGAACAATTTTAAAAAGTTCCCACCCCTAAAAATTTGCCAGTATATTTCCTCAGTTATAACAGTCTTACCAACTCTCTAACACACTCGACCCTAGCTAAACAGCAAGTAACAGATCTTACATTTCTTAAATGCACAATATAATGGGCTTTGGGATAGATACAACACAGTTCTTAGACGTATAACCCTGTGGAACAAAATAACCTTAAATGACTGACTGGTCAGTTTAAGTGTTCCATGGCATCGTTGCTTGGGCAGAAGCTTCTGCTGTTCAGCGGTGTGTGTTCTGGCTTTTGTTGGCATTAGCTCCGTGATCACACTTTTGTGTTCCGACTTGAACATAACAGCAATTCATGGAAAAGTGTTATATCCTTGTTACTCAAAAATATGTGGGAGCCTTATATACCATTTTCCCACTTCCAAGTGAGGCTGCAGCCTAAAAGCAGCATCTTTGGCCAACAAAAAGTATTCCAATGTAAACTGGTATTTTTCATTTACATTTAAGGAACTGCAACAGGAGACTTAACTTGCAGGGTCTTTTCTGAGTGTTATCTCCTTCCTGAACTTTATACAATGGAGCCCTTTGAAGAAGACAAATGAATCGACTGAATCCTTGTTGCCAACGTCCTCTGCAAGTCTTGTAGTACATTTTGACCAGATGTTTCTCCATTCTTGTCATACAACAGCTGTTTGAAAGCTTCGTTTTCAATGAGGACCATCATATTTTTTAGAAAGTAGCCTTCACAATAGGAAGATAGTTCTGTGACTCCAAGAAACTACAAAAAGTGGAGATTAGAGAAAGATAACTACTCTGATACAAACGAGTTAGTTAACTGTGCATTAGAGGATTACAAGCTGTATGCAGGTAAACATACTGGCTAGGTCTTTCAGACAGTGTGCTGACACATACTGCCATACGTGTGGGTCAAGTGATACTTCACACTCCTTGGTTCAAAGGACAGATAGGCTACATACCAGGTCATAGATCTTGGTTCCTTTGGAGACAAAATTTCAAGGCTGAAGCACTGGTCCAATGGAAATAAATGGGACCTGTACATTTTGGAAGCAAGTACAGTCTCTCTGCACTGCTGCCAAATAGGGTACATCTGACTTGAGAACCCCATCATCAGGAGTTAGACTTTAAACACACTCATACGCTTGGGGTGAAGCAACTCCAGATGAAAAATATTTCCTATGTTGCACAGTGAGTATGCTACTTCTGGGCTAACTATGCTTTCTTCACAATCCACATACCCCAGCTCTGTAACACATAAGGACAATTCAGTGCCTGAGAAAGCCCTCAGTGATTCAACAGATAATCTGAATTAGCAACTGCTCCATCAGAGGTAATGAGTAAATGGAAGAGTTTATGCAGTGGCTGCCCCCTGAGTATTCTGCTGCAGGATCAAAATCTCAATGAGTCGTGCAAAGCATACAGAGCAGTGCTCCATGCACCCACCCAAATTCTTGCTGGGTCTGAACCTTGGGAGCAAATGGGAAACTCTGGACATGGCTGCAGAGGTGCAGCCTGGAGGCCCAGGTGAGCCAGAGGACTGGATGTGTTTTCCTGACATTCCCCCTCAGAGCTTCCTTCTTTTTGGCACATCTGCCAAGCCAAATTGGTGGTCTTATCTTACTGCTATTCTGATATCATCTGCAGCGGCTCTGAATTGTGACTCTTACCAAGGTGGGGGAGTGGATGCAGGCAGGTCAGTGCAGACAAGGAGGCTTCCTGTGAGAAAGCATCCTTTGGGGTTTCAACAATTAGGTCTTCAGCTGGTGTAAACTGAAGTAGTGCCACTGCGCTTAGTGGGGCTCTGCTAACTGATACCAACTGTGGACCTGACAGCGAGATCATGACTGCGTTGTCGATTTATATTGTTCTCTTAAGACTTTTACTCCATTCTTCTTTACTACTTATTGCATTTTCTTTCCACATCCTTTCCACTGGAGAGATTCTATATTTTTCTTTTCTTTCTATTTGTTCATCTTAGACCCAGCTCATGTGTTGGATAAATGCTGAGTATCATGATGCATCTACCCAAAACCCCTATGGACTTCAACAGAAGTTCACCTCTTGTAAGCAAACCACGACTGGTATGCATTAGGATCTAACCATTCAATGTCACCAATGCAATTTGTCAACTCAGTGTCTTTGTCTGGAAGGGCACACAGCTATGAAGACCTTGAGTGAAAATGGGAACTTGAGAGCTGTACTATTCAGAGGACTGTGTCTTCCCTAGGTCTTTTCAGGCATTGGGATGGAGAATCCTCAGAAATGATCTAGATGAGCTTACTAACCAGAATATAATATTATTCCATGCCAAACAGTTAACTTGTGTGCTGTAATATTTTATTTATATATATGTGTGTGTGTACACACACACACCCCATACTACTAAATTATATAATAATAATACAAACTGATGAAGAAATGGAGGCTTAACTAAATGACCTACATTCTGAGCAGAATTGAAAAAAAGTGACGTGTGAGCAAGTTTCCTCATTTACACATGATAATGAATAGATGTTAAAAAAGGGAAGGGCTTCTCATACAGAATTCTGTGCTGCTGTGGCTAGACTGCTTGTGAGACCTAAGCTTAGACCTCAGGTGTCTCTACGATACTAAAGTTCATGTTGTAGACATACCCTTGGTCTCATTAGCCTGCTACATACACAACTTCTACTGATGCCAAGGCAGCTCCCTGAAAGGAGGCCTTTCAGGATCAGGTCCACAGGAATGAACCAAGATTCTTCAAGCCATGTAAGCACTGCCCTAAGTTTGGCTTTAGTGGGGCTCTACACAGGCTTAAAGATGAACACATGCTCAAGTGCTTTGCTGAACTAGGGACTATATAAATAAAAAGCCTGGTCTGGATTACCTCCTGGTGCAAAGAAAAAAAGCACAAGAGCTGAAATTAAAAGTTGAACTATTCATTTAATTAGGTACAAAAACATTGATAGATTCAGAAATGGCTTTGCTAAAATTAAATTAAAAAGTAGCTTTCAAAGGGTATAGCATTTCTCTTCATTGGGATACTGTAGATTATTTTTCCCTCTGACAGGCAGACCTATAACTACCCTTCATATGCAGCTCATTTTCAGGAATTATTTTTTCCCCTTTGCCAGCACTGGCAGCACACATAAGCACACCAATACAACACAATGGGGTTTCTATATGCACGCAAAATTCTTTAGGGTGGGGAATAAAGATTTGATCATGAGGAGGTAAAATAACCTACAGATTACCTCAAACAAGTGGTGCCCAAACCTCTTGCACACCATATCATTAAAGCTTTTGTATGAGTCATATTATTTATAGAGAAATAATTTTAGGAATGCTTCTAAAATATTTATTGGGAATATATTTTTATTCCTCTGCCTGCAAATGTGAGTCCAACTCAAGGGGAGAGAAAATAATTAAAACTAACTGATGCAAAACACCTCCAGAAATGACCTGAAACAGGCTTTTGAGATTTTAAAGTCAGATTACTCAGCCCCCGACCACCCCCTTGCAGGACTGTAAATACTGGATTCCATTGGGAAGGTGGAGACTCTTTTCTCTGATGGTGTAAAGTTCTCATTACTATCCTGGCAAGGCCACAAGACACTGCACTTTTTGCAGAGTGACATTTTTCATTATAGAAAAATTGTGACTTAGTAAGACCGAGTACCATTCCTTGTGGGGTCTCAGGCAAGGGGAATTGTTGTGGGAAAATCCCCTTCAGAGGGGCAAAGGAGGGAAGTTCCATTAGTTGTTTAAGCTGATTTCTTTAAAAGCAGCTGTTTTAAATGGCGTAGGACTTCGGAATATTACAGTAAGTCCCAGAGGGACAGGTGACAGGCGTAGAGGGCTATAGATGCATGATAACTTGCATAAGAGCACAATATATCAATCACTGCTTGTCACAAGGCTACCACCTTGCATACATGGTGGATGCAAATAGTCACACACTTGCATGTGCACACATAGACAATTATTTTTACCTTGGCATGATTATAAATATCCACGCAGTTTTCCGTATTGATACTTTTTGCACAGATGATTTCACAGTGTCGCTGTAAAGCTTCAAGCTGGAAAAATTTGGCAGCAGAGAGAAGCTAAAGAGCAGAAAAAAAAATGATCAGAAGTGCTGAGCAGAATAGTTCTAAATGTTACCTTGCATTACATTAGTACTTTGTTAGGTTTTTTTCCACTGTCCTCTAATAAGGTTTGACCCAATTTTTTGTCAGGTAAGTCGCAATAAGATGGCTTTTTGAGCTGATTTAGTCTTTTGCACCACTATAAAGGGAAGGTAACACATCCGATCAAGCTATTGTGAGCACCCATAAGCAGATGATGAGTAGAAAGGAACTTTCAGACTCAGATGTGGGGAGGGGGAAGGGGATGGAGGGAACCAACAGTGTGTAAACTCATCAGATCTCTGTGTGCTATAACGGAAGCAGCACCTATGAGAGCCTGTGGCCACTTCAGAAAGGCATTTCTCACTGGAAGAACCCGAAAAGCCATGTGCCTGAAGGAAATGATCTGAGTTCAACCCTACTGGACACAACACATCAAAGAGTACACAAGGGCTTCATATAGGAACTGCTGGAGGAGATGCAATGGCCTGGGTTATGCAGGAAATAAGATCATCATCATAGCCCTATCTGCTTGATATATTTATGAAACTTCCAGAGCATTAAACTGTTCTCTCAGCTGTCAGAGGGTGAAAGCAGAATTCTTCTCACTGTCTTTGGTGGCTGGAGAGAAACCTTAAGATCTTCTGTGTGAAATCCTGACTTTGTTGAAGTTAACAGGAATTTTTCTACTGACTTCACGGGGGGCAGGATTTCACTTGCTCTCTCTTTTCCTTCTTTTCTGGCTGAGCCCCTATTCATCACCATTTTTCTTGTTCTGCTGCAAGTTCTTCCTGCCTCTCTTCGCTGGCTTAGAAGTAGGCAAGTGTTCTTCAGTGCTCCGCATGCTGTTCTCAGCAGTACACAGATAAGAGAGTTGAGCTGGGTGCTCTATCTATCTTTAGGCATTTATATAACCCTTAGCACCACAGCATGCTGGGGACATCAGACAAAAGAGCCTTTCAGTGAAACCCAGCAGTGCTCTCAGGCTGGTAAGTAGGGTTGTTGGTGGGGAGAAAGCTGTTAGCCTGCTGTTCTGGCTTATCCCATCCATTTACTTCAAATGCTGTTCTAAACCCAGAAATAAACCCAAATTCTGGAAATCCGCAGTGGCCATGTGATGACAGCCAGCTGGCCCCAATTATGAACTGCAGGAAAGATTTCTGATTAGTATTTCTGGTACTTCTTTTCTCATATTTGGAATAAAGTAAGTAGCTCAATGTAATTTAGAAAACTCAAGCCAAATCTTAGTCCAGCTGCCACAGTATCTCAGGGAAGATTACAAGGGCTCTTAAACCATAGGAATCTTGAGGGGTTAAGACTCCCCTCTTAATCAGCTATGTGTATCAGGGGTCACCAACCTATGGCCTGGAAGCCAGATCTGGCCTACAGATATGGGGCTTTGATGTCATTTGGATGGTAGGAGGGTGCGGGAGGGGGCCTTCGGCAGCAGGGGCTTCTATGCAGCCATTGGGAGAAGCAATGACATGGGTCAGATCCTAGTGCCTGCTCACCTCTGACCTGAGCTGGATCATTCCAGCCCACAGCCTGAATAGGTCACCAGCCACTGAGCTATATTGTTCTTACAGTGATATGCAACCCCTTCCTTTTTGCCCAATTCAGAGACAGTCAAGGCAATGGGAATGACATCAGAGGAGGCAATGCTGAGTGGATGCATACCCTTACACATCTGAACAACTGTTTTGCACCTACTCACACAATCAGTTGCTGGGGAGCTTATTATACACACACCCACTCACGCAGAGGTCTACGATGCATTTTTAGTGATCCAGATGATTATACATTGTACTTTAATATTTTATCTGTCTTTATGATTTATCTTATTTTTATTGTGAGCTGCCCTGAGTCTCTTCAATGGAGGGCAGTATATACATCTAATAAACAAATACGAGAAAATAGATCTATGGGTGGGGACACACAATACATTTAATACAGAGTAAACTGACTTTACTCCATCGCTGAAGTAGAGCAAACACATGATGCGCAACCTTACACCAGCGTATGTCACTCCACTCCAGGATAAAGTTGCCCTTAAGGAAACGAGTACATATGCTAGTGGTGTACAAGTGGTCTTTTCTCTCCAAGTTAATTTCACCAGGCTAGACCTACTGCTGGCAGCCAGTCCATGGGAGCTGTTTGTATCTCAGTTCCTTACTACTATGTAAATTTACTATACAGCAAAATCCAGGGCAAACTACTCTGTACTAATTGTGTCATGTGTTTGCAGCCTCTGTCTATACTGATGTGATACTATCTAGGTTGAGAACTTTTTTTTATAGAAAGGGTTTAGGTTTAGAGCCTTCTTTGCCAAAATTCCATGAGTGAACTGGAAAATCAACAAACGATTTATTAAGAATAAAAAAGTTGATTTCACTGAGCCTAATTAAACCTGCACAAACAAACTTGTGAGGACTGATTACAGATCTGTCTGGTTCCACAAACAGACCCGCACCAGACCTTCTCTACAGGATTATTTTAAATATTACTGTACCTACTGAAACAGACTCCGACTGGTCAGTCATATCCTGCAGGCATGACACAGTTGCTGTCACTTTCCTTGCATGGATGTCCCATGTAGGAACAGTGTGGTGACAGTGTAATATAACAATATCATCTGGTGCCAACTTACATGCAAGATGTGCACTAGGATTGTAACCAACTATCCATGATTTTAATAGCTACCACCCTGCATCCTTTTAGTTCAAATTATGTTTTGCTTTGTGATTTTTCTCTTTTTTTCTCTGCACCCTGGTGTCAAATAAATCCTGCTTTCATTTAATTGAATGGGTGTGGAGGCTGTCACCTGGGGTGCTATTGTGTCAACTGGTATCAACTACAGTCTGGGAAGGAAGTGTAAGGGGTACAGAGACAGGGTCAGATGGTAGCAGAGATGAAAAGAGATTGTGATCCCCCTCCCAAAATAGTGCAGGCAGATGCCAGACTATGCCCTGGGAGAACTAAATGACCTCGTAAAAACTGTCACCACAGTTCTTTGCTGTTTGCCAATGCCCATTTGAAACCATTCCCACGTGCATTCCTACAAATGGTTCAGAGCTCATTTATGCTAGCATCCTGTGGAATGGAGTGAAATATTTCTTACCTCCATTATTTCATTATTTTTAATCAGAAGCGACTCTGCACCTCCATAATAAAGATACTGCATAACCAGCTGCAACAAAACAGAGAGATTTTTAGCTTACAGAAAGCACACCAGGGTGACACAGACATATTACAGATGCATGACTTTCACTACCCTGACGGCCTCTGCTTTAGAGGTCACTGTCATTAATGGAAAAGGATGAAGTGCTTGGAGCCCCCCTTGGGTAAGAACACATGAAAAAAGGGAAGGGGACATAACGAAGAAGCAGGATGCTTCAGGAGTATATCAGGGCACAGGTAAAAAGGGAAGAAGCAAGTGAGATCTGCAAACCACCTCTAGGGCCACAGATTCACAAGTAAGCTTGGCCAAAAGAGGAAAAATTTAAGGTCATGCAAGAATCCTTTCTCTGCCTCTGCCCATTCTAAAGCCTCCTCTTCACAGGTGGCATGCTTTCTCGTCCTAGGCCCCATCCGCTGCACTGCTGTGACTCTCCAGTGAGGTCCAAGTAGCTTGTGGGGGAAATCAAACCTGGTGCTTTCATTATGAATTGCCAGGTCTTTTACGAGTCCCCTTTTACACCATCTATCCAACAGTACATGCCACAGTGGAATGGCTGCTTCTTGAATCCTTCTCTTTATGGGTAACCATATCTTCTCCTCTTCTATGCTATTCTGTTGCCATGCATGGCTGGTGAGAAGGGACTGCTGAGACTGCATTGCAATATGGGCCAAGTAAGATTTCCCTTCAGTGAAATTCCAATAAACCTAAATGTTATTACAGGCAGCTGTAAGTTGCACTGAGGAATCTCTGAGGCTCGAACAATCAAGAAATGGAACTGTATTTGCTCTGGGTAAAATGAATGTTCTTTGGCTGGGTGCATCTAATGCAATCTGCAAAGGAGGTAGGTTTAGGTCTACGTTTTTGTGGAAGGCATTAGAAAGTTTAATTAAACAGCATTGCTAGGAAAGGACTTAATATCCTTCCAAACCTGTGCATTCAATACAGAAATAGCAACAACAGAGAAAGGACTCTAAAAGCCCATGCAAATGCAGAGGCGTAACTAGATGCTTGAGAAATCTGGGCAGTGGCAGAGCATGGGACGGCATCAGTTGCTGAGCTCCTGGTGATGGCTGGGCCACCCGTGCAGCAGCTATTTTTGTACCTCCACCCTCCTTCTGACACACTACTGTGCATTTATTCAGCTACAATGCACTGCTCTGACTTCAAAGACTAGGGAAGTAATATTCATAGAGCTCACTATAGCTCTTCACACGCTATTTGGGTTTAATCAATAACACAATGCAGATTAGCTTATAGAGTCAAGGCCTTGCCCATGAAACCATTGCTCTAAGGTATGGCATTCACTGAATGTAACTGCATTATGTTTTGTTGGGTATATGTACAAATTGTATTGCACATTTCACTTAGCTGCTATGCAAGCACTGACTTTACCTGAAATATGGGGTACTTCACATAGTTGATCTCAATACAAGTGCTATCAGCTGGGGGCTTGCTAGACAGCAGTGCTTTAAACCTAAATAAAAACAAGCAAGATTGAAATACTAATCCAATTATATTTGCGATAAAATACAGCAAAGTGGAAAGGAAGCTTCCATCAATTATTGCAAAAATAGTACATTAAAATGCAGAGAAGCTTAGTGGGATTTGTGCACTGACAAATGCAAAGGCTTGCACTTACTGTAGTTTAGAAGAATGTAACAATATTAACATTTAAATGAGTAAATTTCATTTTTTAGGAAACTTCATTCTACATTTCTGGAGCACATATCTAATTTTATGAAAACTCTATCTAGACAATATATAGCTTCTGTAACCACTTGAACCTCATTACAGAATCTGAATCTTAATGTTTCTTTGCTTGAAGAATACCATTTTTTTAGTAAAATCGGCTACATTTAACTTATTTAACATTTCCTTTTTAGATGAAAACCAATGTGCATTTTTGCCCATTTCATTTTGCTGTTTTGCAAAATTGCTCAGAACAAAATGCTAAACAAGTCAATTAAAAATCCTTCACAAAGATATTTAACACTTTTATGTAGATTTAATACAATTGTTTGGGGATGAGGGGAGAACTGGGTATTTTATTGATCTCAGAATGATTATATGTATATTAAATTCAATTAAAAGATGAACATGGCTAAATCCCAAGCATCTCAATGACCTGAACCTCAAGAAGGAAATGTGCAAAAAGTGGAAACTAAGTCAAATTAGTAAGATGAATGTGATAGAATAGCACTAGCATGCAGGGGCAAAAAGAGAAAGACCAAGGCACAATGCGATGCAACTAGGAAGGGGCTGGAAGGTAAGAATAGAAAATTCCTCAAGTACACTAGTAGTAAGAGGAAGATCAAGGAGGTCACCTACTAATCTTTGGAGAGAGAAAGCCGATGACAAATGACAGCAAGAAGGCTGAACTGCTTAATGACTTTTTCGGCTTCAGTCTTCACTAAAAAGTTTAACTATGATCAGAGGGCTGACACAGTATCAATAGCAAAGAGAAAAGCAGTCAGACTGGAATAGGGAAAAACAGGTTAGAGTAGTGGCTCTCAACCTTTTCAGACTCAAGGTCCCCTGGAAAATGTCAGCTGTTAGTTTTCATTTGATTTTTGATTACAGAAAAATAATAGAGCTATTCTTCTGTTGCAAAGAACTCAGAAAGACCACAACAGGACAAAATGGCTTTACCACTCTGGATTCCTATCAGAAATCTCTGGGTGTATCTTGTGAATCATGTTTGCACACCTAACAGCACTAACATTTTGTGGCATTCTGTGTCCCCCCTCCCCCCCCGCCCGAAAGGATCTCAAGGCACCCAAGGGTGCTGTGGCACTCTGATTGAGAATCACTGAGTTACAGGCTGTCTGTGCTTAATCTACACTACAAAGATGTGTCAGAAAAGCTATGTCAGTAACCCTCCCCCTTTCCCCACCTGGATCCGACTATACTGAAAGAGGAGGGATTCCACTGGCTTGACTTCTGTCTTTTGGAGATGTGGTCTAGTGAAGCCAGCAGAAAAAAAAACACCCTTCCACTGCCATACAATTTGTCTCCACTGTGGGGCTCTGCTGAAATAGCTGTGGCAGCAGCAGTTCCTTTAGATAAGTGAGATGTCTTCAGATTGGCTGGACCTGATGAAATCACCCTGGAGCAACTAGGGAACTGGCTGAAGCAATCCTAGAGCTGTTAGTGATTCTCTCTGAGAATTCATGAAGGACAGGTAAGGTTCTGGAAGCTTGGCAAATAATGCCTATCTTTACAAAGGAGGACTTCAGGAATTATGGACTAGTCATCGTAACTTCAGGTCCTGAAAAGATACTGGTACAAATATTTAAATGATCTATTTGTAAGGACGTAGGTGAGAATGACGCTCCTGGCATACATTCATTTCATGGTGCAATGGGATCTGATCCCTAGATCTCAACAATCAAGCCTCCTACCATGCCACATGTGCATGGTACGAGGCACAATTTGGGGATCAGATCCCCATCACACTATTGGTAGTTGCTGCTGTAGCCCTTAAATTGGGTGCACATGTAACATCCTGCCCATTTATACCATGATTAACACATTAATTGCAGCATAAATGTAATGTGTAGAAGAAGCCTAAAAGCCAATGTAGGTATGTCAAAAACTAGTAATGTCAAGTCAACCTAACTTCCTTATGACCAGGCCTTATGAAAAGAATGAGGTAACAGACATGATAGAGAATGGTTTTAGTAAGGTTTCTGACACTATCTCACACAGCAAACTAAAAAAAAGACGACTAGGTGAAACTACTATAAGGCACTGACATAACTAGAAAGCTGTACTTAAAGAGCAGTAATGAACCGCTCACTCCCAGGCTGGAAGGATTTACCAAGTGGGGTCCTACAGGGGTCTGTCCTATGTCTACTACTATTCAATACTGACACTGTAGCAGAAAGTATCCTTATGAAATCTGCAACTGATACTATACTGGGATGGGTTGTTAGAGACCTGGAGGACAGGATTAGAATTCAAAACTATCTTGACAAATTGAAGAAATGCTCTGAAATAAATCAGATACAATTCAATAAGGGTAAAGGCAAAGTACTACAACACTTAAACAGAAATCATCAGCTACACAACTGCAAAATGGAGAATGCCTGGTGAGGCAGCAGTTCTGCACAGGGGAATCAGGAGTTCAAAGAAGATCACCAATAGAATATATGGCAAAAATGTCAGGTTGCTACAATAAAAGTAAACATCATCCAGCAATGTATTATACCCAGGAGTGATACTTTTACTCTTCTCAGCTGTGGAAAGACTTCTACTGGATTACTATGTGAGTTTTGACTACCATGCTTCAAGAAAGACGCAAACTAACTGGAAAGCAATAAAAATGATCAGAGGTCTAGAAGGCAGGACCTATGAGGAGAGACTGGAATAACTGGGTTTGTTAAGTTTAGAGAAAAAGAAGAACAAGGGGAGACATGATAACAGTCTTCAAATAGATAAAAAATTGCTGTAGAGGAGAAGACAGTGAATGCTAATCCACACCCATGGCAGTTAGGACAAAAAGTAAGGGACTTAAGTTGCAGCAAAGGAGATCTGTTGCAGCCCACCTCTCCAGGCGGCCTGAAACCATAAGTTCTTAGATGTATAACTCCAGCATGGAGTCCAGGTCCAGCTTCCTGCTGCAGTGAGCAGGGGCTGCCTGAATCTCTGAAGCTCTCCGAATCTTTTCCAAATCAATTCAGAGAGTTTTAAATCCATTCAGACCTTTTTATTGGTCTCCTGATTTGATTTGGATTTAGAGATCCAGCCGCTGAATCAAGCCAAATCTCCTCTGAATCAAATCAGGACCCAAAGCTTCACACAGCCCTAGTTAACAAATGGATGACATTCCTAGTTGTTACATCTTTAACACAGATCAACAGCAAATAGTGCAAGGGATAATTCCCAGAGTTCGGTATTCACTAGAAACTGATGCTATATATAAACAACATTACTCAAAGGCGCTGTATATACACCACATTGTAAGCTCTTGTTCTCTGTACCTCCACACATTCCATTGCAATCATTTGACCCATGATTTGTTGACTAATGTTATGTTCCAGACACCCAGGTTTGCCGGAAATACTTTATGTTAGTCATTCATGGAGAAATCCCTACTCTGTAGTCTTCACTAGGGCAACATTCCCATCAATTTCAGTGCAAGGTACAACCACAGGGACTGCATGTTCAGGCAGCTGGCGCTAACTGGGTGATGTCATCGGTTACTGCCCTCCCCCCGCCTTCTTTCTTCATCTTTATCTCTTCCCTCCCCCTTTATCTTGTTTCCTAATAGTTTCTTCTTGTTCACCAAGCAGCCTCTATCATGCAATTCCTTGCAAGGTAGGACAAATGGGGCTAGATCTTGGATATCCAAGAGTAGGTATCTTCCCTCCCTATGCACCATCCTGAATACATGAGCCACTTCTGTTCACATTCGTGAGATCTGAACACAGGAGTAAGTGGGCAGAGCACTGTCAGAGGCCATCATTCTGGAATTCCCTTCTGACGGTTTGCTAGACCTTCTGCATGCAGTGCAAAGCCCAGTTTATTTATTAAGACAAGTAGTTTCTGATGGGTGGTCTTGCCCATACACAGAACTTCTATAAGTTTAACTAAAAAAAAAGTTTAGTTAGATCAATGCAAACTCCTTTGTGGACGCACTTCTATCAGTTGGCTTTCCTGATTTAGAGTAAACCTGTGCTTTTATCAGTGTGCATTAAACAGACATAAGCTACTGAAGTAAGAGTGCTTGGGCAAAACTCACCCTTGCCTAGCTAATCAGTTTGACAATGCCATTAATTGAACTGATAAATGCTTGTGTGAATGCGGTAAGAAGGAAGTCTTGCTTAAGGCTTTTATAGGCCTTGTGCTTCGAATCCCAGGCTTTGGAATGGGGGATGCCTTTGGATGTAATGTGGCCTGTTGTTTTAGATATACAATTCTATTAAAAAAAAATATAAACCCTCTCAGTGGGTTGTGCAATGGAAGCTTGTTTCTATTAAATATAATGCACATAGGCAAGCTGCAAAGCAGGGTTTAGCCATTCAAATTCATGGAACCTGAGCATAAATGGAATGTGTCATCCAGGACTAAAGCCTCAAACAGGAAATGAGGTTCATGTAGGTGGACTCCTGTCGCCAGGTGAAGCAAAGTCAGTGGTGATCTGCACAGTGGAACAGTCTGCACGTATGCAGCCTACAGCCCTTCATTTGTGAAATATCCTATACAACAGGGGTTCTCAATCCCTGGGCCATGGTCTGGTGCTGGGCTGTGGCGGCCTGGCTGCTGGTTTGCAGCACGGTCAGCTGCCAGACGGGAAGCGGCCACAGACCGGCAAACCATGGCCCCCCAGAGCTGGGCAGAGAAGCCACGGCTCCTTCCACAGGGCCTACAGCAGCACAGGGTTTGGCCCACCCCCCAGCCAGGGGGTGAGGGTATCCTTACCTGTCTTCTGGCTGGAAATTACAGTTGCAGTCGGCTGTGATTACTGGGCCGTGGCCACTTCTGGGCCGTGGTTTGCCAGGCCATGGCATAAAAACTTTGGGAACCCCTTTTATACATCTAGCAAAGTAATGTTGTCAGAAAGTTACCTTCTAGGAAAAACATGAAACATGGAGGCTTCACCTGCATTGTTAGTCCTAACAAATCGCCACAGTAAAAGCAAAGATCAAACTAATTATCCATTCTTAAGAAGCATACATGTGTATATTTACCTTGGGGATGCAGTAAATAGTAATACTCTATGTGCATAAAAAGGTCTTCCTTCCACCAGGAATGTGACATCCGACATCTCTTTATTATTAAGAAAGTGAGGGTCTGGAATCAGAAAAGGAGATAAAAGAAAATCTTTAGTTGGGAACAGCTGACCTGTCTAAAAACTCTTTTCCTGTTTTGGTGAGAAAAGGCAAAGGCTTAAGGGGATGCTCTTTTTACCTAGAAAAGCCTATGAAGCTATTTTGACTAGCCTGAGATAGAACATATATAGATATTCTAACAGAACTTATACAAAGTAAATTTAAAAGCTTTGAAATTTTTTTGGATCTTTTGTAAGATAACAGCCGTCCATCACAAGGAGTTCATTCAAGATGAGGGGGTGAATGCTGTTGGCTCACTAGTCCTAGTTCTTCTTCTATAGCAGTTGCTTGCTGTATCTAAGAAAACACAACATAGCCTTGTTATATAAGTCTGGCAGTGCACAAAGGTCTGAGCAGATACAAGACTAAGACCCAAGAGTAAGGGGTATACCTAAAGGGCCAATTCTACACACCAAGGACTTCTACCAGTTATAGACGAGCAAAAAATTGCCCATATATTGAGAGTGGCCTCCGTAACTTTTGATTAATTCTTCAGTTTACAGTTATGTTTGTTCTGTCCTGTGTCCCCAGAGCACTCAAACAGGAATCTCATTTCTGAAGCCAGCATCTTTGCACCACAGATTAGACTGTGGTAAGATGACAGAACGAACATTTTTCCTCTTTCCTTTCTTTTGCTCTCTCCTCCTTCTCAGACTGTCTGCTGAGAACACTCTGGCTGATAATTCACCTAAAGCTTACCTAAACGAGAGGTCTGCTTCCGTTTGATTTCAACAAGCTTTGGAATAGGGTAGGGTCCATAGCAATGAGTGAAAATGACAGACAGCTGCTGGCTTATCACTTCATTCTAAACAAACAAAAAAAACAACAACCAGAGAAACAAGCATAAGCTTGTGCATTGATAGGTATAAGCTCAAATCATTCCCAAGAGTTGCCTGGTTAGAATGTGATATAATCCATATGTAATATCACATATACACACACATACATACAATTCCTTAACATGTTTTCTTTCTACTTTTACGAAAACCAAAGCTATTATATAAATACATATATATAAAACATATCTTCACTATTCTAAAAAGAATATATTTAAATATATATTTTATATCTGAGATATAAAACATATCTGCTCTATTCTAAAAAGAGTGTCCTATGAGCGGGCCCTGTTTTGTAAAGTGTTAGCTATTATATATTATGTCATGTAATCCCTATTTAAATCTAGGTGGTTTACTGCTGTTTACTGCTTGGTGTTATTTCTGGAAATCAGGGTGTATGAGCCAACAATTAAGATACTAGACTGAATCTTAGGAGGGCTGGGTGCAGTTCTTGGCTCTGTCCCGGGTTTCCTGTGTGAACTTGTCAAGTCTTTTACGGGAACATTTTCAGAAGCACCCAAGTTACTTTGGAAATTAAATCTCATTGAAAGCCAATGGGGCTCTAGCTCGTACATACTTTGAAGACAAGATTTAAACGTTTTGAAAAATTTACCACAAATCCATACTGATGAAGAAAGGAGATGCTCCAAAGAAGTCAATGGAGCTACAAAACTCCACAGGAACTACCAATACCTACAGAGAATTTTGTCCCTAACCTTTCTGTGCCTCTATTCCCATCTGTAAAATGTGGATAATAATAATAATAATTCCTTGTCTCACAGATAAATTGTGATAATAAATCCTTCACTGATTGTGAGATGCTTCAAGATGACTGGAAAGAGGACCCTGGTCATAGCCAGGTACATACACAGAAAAAACCATCACAGAAAACATGAGGGGAATTTCTTTTAAAAATATCTGTATGAGGCATAAAACAAAGCAAACCTTTAAGTCTCAAGCACACCCTAGCCAGTACTCAGTCCTACTGAGTCCTAAACAGTCAATCACT